>NC_060901.1:11361012-11661012 GCF_014805685.1 Silurus meridionalis | reverse complement strand
TAAAGTGAAATTGTGACAACATACCTCCTCATCGAGAAGTTTAAGCAGTTTTAATAAAAAGGTTTATGACAAAGAGATTGGGTCAATTGCAGTAGTGTTTGAGTGTTAGAGTCATGAAATTGATCGGGATTGGTGAAGCAGGAGCTTAGTTTTCATGTATGTACAAATTAGGTTCCTCTGCTTTGAGCATAGTCTACATAAATGAAGCAATTTGGTTAAGCCTTAGAGAGGAGCTGTTGCTCTTCTAAATAGAGAGGTGCCAATAAAGATGCTAAAGGTGTATCAGGTATTGGACAGAGACCTCTAGATGTGCTCAGGACTCACTTGAAGGGATTATATCTTAGTTAGCATTAGGTCTGACTAGTGAGACCCCGGAAGAGAAGGGACAATTTATTATAAATATATGCCTAACAATTGAATAAGCATATACTGATTATTCAATCTATAGTTTGAAGGCATGATTTACATGTATTCACTAAAGGCAGTTTGGTTCTGCAGACAGCTTTTTGTGAATGGCTGAGATTAACCTCATATACCTTCTACTGCATGTGCAGCTTTATGGCAGTAGCATCTGTCAGGACTTTTGAATTTCCGGTTACAATAGACATCTGTCTTTACCCATCTGTCACAATTACACTCCACATTTCTAAGCTTTTACATAATTTTCCTTTAGCTTACATAATAATTTACACACAGGAAAAACAAAGATTTGGCCTATATAGATGTGTATTTTGCTGGGTGACCTCTTTGTGACAGGTGTGCTGTGTTTAAAGTGTCAGCAGCAGCCATTAGAATGGAATAAAACATAGCAATGCAAATAACTGTAAAATTGTAGAAAATGTACATATTGAAACAATTCTGCACACATTTAAAAATGTGGCTGAGGTTGCCCAAGGACATTCCTAAATAGAATAGTGTTCTTTGGCCCACATAAGGGAGTCATAAATTTAGTGGCTGGGATGTAAAAAAAAAAAAAAATTATAACAAAAAAAAAAGATTTATAATGGGTTGGTGGGTTTGAATGTAAGGGTTTTATGTATACTACCAGGCAAAAGTTTGGACACCATTTTCTTTTTTGTTTTCTCTACATTTTTTCTTATTTTTAAAATTGTACATTAATACAGAAGACATCCAAACTATGAAAAAAAACATGGAAATATGTAATAAACAAAAACGTATCAAACAACCCAGAATATGTTTTATGTTTTAGCTTGTTCAACGTAGTTACATTTAATTGTGCACACAATTTGCTTTGTACACTCTTGGCATTCTCTCATCAGATTTACAAAGTAGTCACCTGGAAATGTCGTCTAACAATATTGAAGGAGTTCCCTGAGGTGTTGAGTACTTGTTGGCTGCTTTTGCTCCACTTTAAATCCATCTATAATTAGATTTATCTTTATTCATTTTATTTATTTATCTGATGCAGCACTCCATCAATCTCCATCTTGGTCAAATAGCTCTAACATAATCTAACCTTAAATAACATAGATGTGCAAATGAGATTAAATGCATGTTGCTGCAAAATGCTATGATAGTATTAACAGTCACCAGTAAAACACCCCCCACACCATCATACCTCTTCCTTAGTACTTCACAGTGGGAACTGCATCTATAGGAACCATCCGTTGGACCTTTCTACATCCAACAAAGACACAGCAGTTGAAAACAAAAATCTAAAATTTGGACTCATCAGACCAAATGACAGTCTTCCACTAATTGAGTGTTCATTCCGTGCATTTCTTTGCACAAGCAAATATCTTCTGCATGATGTTCTTCCCAAATAATTGTTTCAACAGTTTGAGCATGAAAGCCTGACTCACACAGTCTTCTCTGAACAGTGGATGTTTAAAAATGTCTGCCACTTGAACTCCGAGAAGTATTTATGTGGGCTCTAATCTGAGGTGCTGTAAATTTGTGGTTTCTGAGGCTGCTAATTCTAATACATTTATGCTCTGCAGCAGAGGTAGCTCTTGGTCTTCCTTGGACGGTCTTAATGAGAGCCTGTTTCATCAACGTGTTTGATGGTTTTGAAGGCTGCATAATTTCTTAATATGTTAGGAATTTGGATAGTTGTTGTAGTAGCACTAATAAATGTCACACCTTTGATTTAAAAAGCCATTTCGGGTGACTAACCTGTGAATATGAGGGGAGAATGCGAAATGAAGCTACTTTGGACAATCTAAAATATAATACATATTTTCAAACATAAACGTAAAATGTTGAAAATAATAAAAGTTAACCTAATTAACCTAGGTGTTACCTAATGAACCAGTATCAGGATGTATTTAGTGCTAAATCTTTTAAGCATTTCTTTAAGTTACTTTGGATGTGTTCCCCAAATGCCATAAATGTAATCTACATGTACAGTGTATTTATAATAATGAGTGAGTGTGTGTCTGTGTGTGTGTATGTGTGTGTACTCACCTCAAGCTCAGTGTCCCTGAGATATACACCAGATTAAAGTGGCTATTGACAAATGAGTGTAAATATGGTGCATAGTATCCTCAGTGACTCCTGTGGGACAGCTGTGTTCATGTGTGTATAAACACCACTGGCTGCTGTTGTTCTAGAAAAAAAGCTGTATGCTACTTCCTTTGGTGAAACATTGACCTTGGATGTTTCCTATGCTGGACACATTAAAAATGACAGGCCTGAGAAACATGACACCAGGTTTGCCTTTCACTGGAACATGGATACACAGAATAGAAAAGATGCTGAGAGAGTGATGAAGACAAACATTGCACTTTACCTTACTGGTTAACTTCTGCTCCTACCCAAGAGGCAAAAAGAGATGTGACCTACTTAGAAGTGTAGCTGCACTGGGCTAAATAGAACACATGGAAACACAACAGGAAGATTTTTATGTGTGTTTTTATACAGTATCTCACAAAAGTGAGTACACCCCTCACAACTGATCAACAATTTTAGTATTTCTTCTAAAAGGTCAATACTATAGAATAGAAACTTGTATATATTTAAGAGTTGTCATTGTGCAGCTTGTATAGCAGTATAGATTTTCTGTCCTCTGAAAATAACTCCTCATACAGCCATTATTGTCAAAATAGCTGGCAACAAAAGTAAGTACACCCTAAGTGATAACAGCTGTATGTTGTGTAAACATGCAAAACCACCTTTCTTATTCATCATTTTCATGTTTTTGTCTGCTTGACATGACCATAAAACATTTCTATATCTTGTATTAGAGCAGTTAAAATCTGTTGCTTTGAGTACAATTATCTCATACTGGATGAGATACCACTGGATGATCAACATGGCACCTCATACCAAAGACCTCTCTGAGGATTTGATAATTAGAATTGTTGCTCCCCACAAAGATGGCATTGGCTATAAGAAGATCGGTAACACCTTGAAAATTAGATTCACAGTACAGTAGCCAGGGTCATACAGAGGAATTCCAAGATGGGTTCCACTCGGAACAGGCCTCGCAAGGGTCCATCGAAAAAGGTTAGTTCTCGTGCTGTGCATCAGGTGCAGAAGCTGGCCTTAAACAGACGCATGAGTTCTGCCAGCATTGCTTTAGAGGTTGCAGAAGCAGAAGTTCTGCTTGTCAATGGTCAGCCCAAACACAGCACACTGCAGCAAGTCAGTTTGCATGGCTGTCATCTCACAAAGATGCCTCTTCTGAAGATGGCTCACAAGAAAGCCCACAAACAATTTGCTGTCCAAAAGCATGAATAACTGGAACCATGTCCTGTGCTCTGATGTGACTAAGATAAACTCAGATGGTGTCCAGCATGCAGAAGTGGCAAAAGTACACACATCCTTTACTTAAGTAGAAGTACAGATACTCATGTTTTAAAATACTCGGGTAAAAGTTGAAGTACTGATTAAACCTTTTTACTCAAGTGAGTCTTGGCTCTGACATGTACTTAAGTAAAAAGTAGTTTGTGTCGCCATTATGAGGGAAAAACCCACAAAACGCCACCTAGAGGGTTAATTGTGTAAAACATGGCGGATTTTGTGTTTGATTTGAGACTTGGCGCATAAATAAAACAAAAGTTTACTGATTAAAAATATTTTTATCTGGAGTTTATTTATTTATTTTATATCTAAGTAAAGAAAGGACGTCGTGGATAAATGTATTTTATTCCGAAGGTTTTAATTTCGCCGTTTTTTTGTATTTAGATATTTATTTATGTATTTACATTTTTTATAAAAATGGTAAAAACAGAAATGCGCGCTGAATTGATAGCGCGTTAATAAAATTTAGTGCCGTTTACAATAACTTAAATTTTGACAGCCAAATTATATATATATATATATATATATATATATATATATATATATATATATATATATATATATATATATATATATATATATATATAAATACAAAACGAATAAAAAATGTTGTTACCGAATGAATGTGTCCAGGCTGAACATCCACATATAGAACACAAGCAGAGAAAAGATGATGATGATCATGAATGTGTCTGTTCTCAGTCATGTTTACATCACTGACTCCCTCTGTCTCATCCACATTAACCCCAAACTTCTTACTGCCTTCTGCCTGCTCATTCTTATCTTCGTAAACTAGTCTACATCTGTGTTGAGTGAGATGCAGTACATGATACACCAGCGGATTGAAAAAGACGTGCAGTAACAGGAAATCAGTTGTTCGGCTGAAATCGACGCGCACTAAAGTAACGAGCCAGTTTTGAAAATGTAAGAAGTAAAAAGTACAGATATTTGTGTAAAAATGTAATGAGTAAAAGTAAAAAGTTGTCTAAAAAATAAATAGTGGAGTAAAGTACTGATACCAGAAAAATCTACTTAAGTACAGTAACGAAGTATTTGTACTCCGTTACTTCCCACCTCTGCCAGCATGTGTGGTGACACCTTGGTGAGAAATAGCAAGCATAGGCGCCAAGATGATCTACTGGTGCTCCCGAGAAAGAAGACAGGCTTGGTGATGCACCTAGCACACACGCGCCGCCTGGGCGGGCACTAAGGATGATAAGGGACAGGTTTCATTGACCAGGCATAGATCTCTGTCGGTTGTTGCTAGTAAAACATGTCAGGATGTCGGTATACCACCCGCCGACAGACGGACAAAGAAGGGAGGAACAGCCTTTACCATACTGATCACTGATCGAGTACATCCAAGAGATGCAGAGTCACATACAGAAAGTAGCACCAATCGCAAAGGAACATATGGAATATGTTCCTTTATAAATAATTAATAAATAATTTAACCCGGGAGATCGAGTTCTGCTGCAGGTCCCAAGCATGACCTGCAAGTTCCTAGCCTGCTGGCAGGGCCTGTTCACAGTCTTCAAAAATCTCAGCCCAGTGAACTACCGCCTGCAATAGTCAGTAGTAGTAAGAGAAAAAACACACAAGTATACCACATTAACCTCTTGAAAAAGTGGATTGAGACAAACCTGGCAGTGTCAGCTCTCTGCATATCCCCTACAGATCCACTAGGGTGTGCCTTGGTCAAAAAGGGTGAGGAGTTAACAGCTACACCGGCAGGACCTGACTGAGTTGGTGGACCAGTTCGTGGACGTTTTCTATGCAACACCAGGTATGACCCACCTGGTACAGCATGAGATAAAGACACCACCAGGGTGATAGTCTGTCAGCCTCCCTACAAGAGGTGGACAAAATGCTGCATGATAAAAAAATTGAGCAGTCAGCCAGCCCGTGGTCCAGCCCCATAGTGGTGGTGCTGAAGCCAAACGGGAGTCTCAGGCTCTGTAACGACTTCCGCAAGCTTAACTGAATTTCATAGTTTGACAGCTTCCCACTACCCAGAGTGGACGATCTGGTGGAATGCTTGAAAGGGCCAGATTTATTTCCACCTTGGATCTGAAAGAGGAATACTGGCAAGTAGCACTGGCCCTGGAGGCCAGGGCTAAGACAGCATTCAGCACTGCTAGCGGACACTGGCAGTACCGGGTCCTCCCGTTCTGCCTCCATGGAGCACCAGCCCCCTTCCAGGAGTACATAGTCCTGCGCCCACACCAGCACTTTGTAACTGCCTACCTTGACGACTTGGTCATCCACCTACACCATCTGAGCTCAGGAAGGCCGGTCTGACGGCAAACCCACGGAAGTGCCACCTGGGGCTGACTGAAACACAGTACATGGGGTACCATATTGGCAGAGGCCTGTTGAAACCACAGGAAAAGAAAATAGAGGTGGTGAAGAAACACCTCCACCCCACGTCCATTTACATTTGCGCTATTTAGCATACCCCTTTGTCCAGAGCCACCTGTCCAAAAGACAGGTACATTCTTTCTTAGGCTTAGCAAGCTACTACACAATGTTTGTGCCTAGCTTCTCTATATCATCCCCCGCTCAGATCCCATGAAATAGAGACAACCTGAGCAGGTCCAGTGGATGGAGAGAGCAGAACAGGCATTCCAATCCCTGAAGAAGGCGCTGACCAGCACTCCAGTACTGCGAAATCCTGACTTCAGCTTGCCGTTCGTCGTCCACATGGATGCGTGGGAAACTAGACTGGAAGCCATTTTCTCACAGGTCTTTATAGGAGAAGCACATCTGGTGCTGTACATCAGCAGGAAACTGACACCCGCAGAACAAAAGTATGCTGCGGTGGAGCAAGAAGCCCTGGCCATCAAATGGGAAGTAGAAGAGCTCAATTACTATCTAGCTGGCAGACAGTTTACCATGGTACCAGACCATGCCCCTCTTTAGTAGATGGTGAATGCAAAATATTTTAAATGCAAGAATAACTCGTTGGTTTTTGTCAATTCAGGACTTCTCATTTCAGGTGCAGCACCGGGCTGGCTTCATGAACGGCAACACGGATGACCCCTCATGTGGGCATGGACTCTGGGGATCAATCTCCACTGGCAGTAGGTTCGGAGCTGTGGGGGAGTACTGTGATTTTGGCCTCACGTCCCGCCCGCAGCAACAGGCAAGCTCTCCAAACGCAACAGCCAGATGGGTGCTGAATGGACAGCGCCACTTCACCACCTGTATTGTGGAGAGCTGTGGCACACATAGCTGGAGGGTGGAGCGTCCCAACGAGAAAAGACTGCAGCAGAATAAGGAGAACGGCAACTCTTCACCCTCCTCGAGTCCAGTAAAAAGTATAAAAGGAGCCACGAAGGATGGCAAGTTGGAGAATGTCTGGCTCCCAACTAATGGATGGTTTCTCTCTATTCTTCCTTGTAGGAAGCAGTGATGGCAGCTACAGCAGAGAGCGATACAGCAGCGACCCCACTTCCGTGACCCGCTAGAGCCCCTTACGTGCAGAGGTTCCTGAGCACCCACCTTTTACAGTCAGGACAGGGTCTCAGCTTCCCTCGGCCGGTCGTGGCACGGATCAACTATCCTAATGCGACTCCGATCTTTAGCTAGCCCCGATCAGCAAACTAAAAAAATCCTTCCAAGGCTTCACATGTATATATATATTGACAAATAAAAATTGAGCACCGACAGCAACCTGAAATAAGAGCACCACTGAATAACCAGCCCTGGGCTCCACTGAATTGTAGTGGACAAGGACCTTTGATTGCATTAACAATGTAAACATTTTTGGAGCTTTTTCTAATCATCAGTGCACATGTCTGGACTAACCTGCAGTTGTGCACGTGAGCACAAAGACAACACCACAAGTGCTGTTCTTTGTGCACTTGGCACCATAATTAACCCAGATGCAAAAACAAGACGATTTAAAAAAATAATTAAGAGGCATAGCTGTTGCTCTGATAAACTAAAAGGAACTATGCTTTGTTCTTTGCAAACATTAATTGTTAGGATTATTTTGGTATATTCTTGTTTGAGCCATTATAAATTTTACTCACAGTTTGCCTCCCATCTTACCATATCACCTATTTGTCAAACTGAAGAGTTTTCTTTTATAGTTTGTATAGTTTTATAGTTTTTATATACGCTTGTAGTTTGTAGTTGATATTATATCCTGGGAAGCAAGGTAAAGTTTCAGCATTTGTTTGAACAAAAAATACCAAATAAGTGAATACCAAAGAAATAGACACAGAAACATTTAATTGTAAAAAAACAGAAGACCTTAAACAGATGTTCCTTAAAAATAGCTAAATTTTACAAATATGAAAACATTTCAAAATACTGTTTAATTGTCAACATTAACGACTATAATCTAGAACAGGTTGAACCACACAAGTCACCCGCAGGCCTTTTCTAAAAATAGCTCACCATAGCGCCACTTACCAGTGAGCTGCATCAATTTGTTTTTGGTTGCTACTCTTTTTTAAATCTGTCACGGATAAACCAAGAGTCGGAAACCGGAGTATGGTTAAACACCTTGCCTTTATTTAGTCTAAACATATACAAGGCAGAGGCTTGAAGAGAATCAGAAAGCAGGTATAAACCGTAATGCAGGTAGGATCCGTAATGCTGGTAGTCCAGGGATGATCGCCAATGTGAACCATTGAAGGCAAACCTATCTTGAGCGTGTCCTCTGAAGCGGAACCAGGAGAATGGAAGTACGGGCAATACTAGTGGTAGGAAGTCTGGTAGCTCTCTTATGGCAACAAGTAGGGGACCTTATAAAGGGGAAAGGTAATGGGGAACAGGTGTAGGGGATTAGAGCAGGGAGAGGCTGAGGGAGCGTTAGAGCCTTGGAGGGAGGCGTGGCTGGTGGTTCATTGACAAATTTACACTTGCATTGGTGTGAATTTAAAAATAACAATATTAAAATATAGATGACTAGATATAGATAAATATCATTAATTATTAATAATAACATATGGTCCCCTGGTGGTCTAGTGGTTAAGATGCAGCGCTCTCACTGCTGCGACCTGGGTTCGATCCCCAGGCAGGGAACCAACCCAGACACATAAATTGGGGAGGGTTGCATTAGGACGTGCATCCAGCGTAAAACATGTGCCAAATCAAATGTGTGGAGGATCCGCTGTGGCGACACCTAACGGGAGAAGCCGAAAGAAAGTTTATTAATAATAACATATAATTTGAGATAAATTAAGCAAATTAGTTTTTTCAGAAGTGTGTATCAAACTGGTAGCCCTTCACATTATTCGGTACTTAAGAAGTAGCTCTCAGTTTCAAAAAGCTTGGTGACCCCTGATCTAGAACATGTCAACACAATAAAAACATGCTAAATAAAATCAGACATGATCTATTAGCCTTCAGCACCGTGCCTGCATGACCGATATGCCATTGTTATCACATGTAAATGTTTAACAACAGATTAAATGAAAAGATACAAGAGTAAAAATGACGAACTAAAAATCATTACAAAGGTCTAAAGACTGACACACTAATGCTTTTTGGGTAGACTTCAGGCAGTAATAAAAACTGTTTGTGGTATTTGCCATTTAATTATTTATTAAACTAATTACTATGTATTAAAATAATAGACACTAAATCAAATATATTTATTACAATTGTATTGAAATAATTAAAATTAATGTACTAGTAATGGGGGGTGGGTATGGGGGGTACTGACACCCTATGACACCTGCCTTTTTATTCCCCCTCTATTTTATCCCTTCTTTATCAGCTACTACCTCAAATCTTCTATGTTTAAAGTGTAGCCAGCTGTCGTTATCATACAAAAACAGGAAAAGAAATCATTATCCAGACTGGTTAATCTTCTTTTAAAACATAGCAATAAAATGTGATTTAACAAAGTTAGGAATTTGATTGGATGATGTCTCAGGGACAGTGTTCTCTGATGCAAAACATTGTTTATGTAAAAAAGAAGAGTAGCATTACTACAAACAAATGGAATGTAAAAGGCTGCATGAATTAAGTTCTGTATGAACAGATCCCAGAAAAAAGCCTCTTACCAATCAATCAAGAACTTACTAATGAAGCGTGGGTGCATCCTGCAACAAGACCATGAACCGAAACATGAGGTAAAGTCTACAGCAAACCTGTCAAACTATCTGACAGATTTAGTACAGATGTATCAGGAATAATTGGCCAATATTTTTGCTCATAGAAGCCACATATTGTTGGGAGGATACTCAAAAGGTTAGAGGCATTTTCTAAAGGTGAAAGGTGGCTGTACAGTACAAGTGTTAAAAAAAAAACACATTCAGACCACAAACCTTTGAGCTGAATGTATAAACCTACAGTAGAGGGTTTTTTTCCACTAATGATGTTTACTGTTTTTATATTATTCATTGTTTTTTCAACTTTTAAAAAAGGGACACAAAGGGGAAAGGTTTGCATTCAACTACATACCTGGACATGCATTTGTGTTTTGCTAGATTGTTGAGTGTGTGTGTGTGTGTGTGTGTGTGTGTGTGTGTGTGTGTGTGTGTGCGTGTGCGCAAATGTGTTTGATGAGGAACAGAGGGAAAAGACAGCATTTATGTCTAGTGTCTCTGCACTGACGCTGAGCTCACGAGCACTTCAGGTCTTGTTGCCAGCAGCAGAGGGAAACTGTAACCATAACAACAGGTATCCACTAACAACAGGCATTCATGGCGGTAAGCGCTCTGGCGAGCACCTCTAATTGCAGTGGAAGAATTCAGCGGCTGGAATTAGCAGCCTTGCCCTGATGATATCTGCAGTGCTGTGTTTCACTAACAGAGGAAACAATAGCAGTCTTTTTTCCCCTCTGAAACCCAAGGAGCCATATCACAGCAAATGCTTTATGGTAACAGCATCTAAGATTACAGCAATAGAGGAACAATAGCAGATCAAATGCATTTGTTTGAAGAGAAGAATCTCAGTTAATAACGCAAATGACAAGGCAGTTATTCCCTAGTGACTGGCAATGGCCTTGTTAAACTAAACTCATTATTTATAATAACAATGATAATAATAATAATAATAATCATAATAATAATAATAATAATAATCATAATAATAATAATGATAGACAATGTTAATCAGTGCATTAACCTTAGCTCCATCATTTCTGTTTTAATCCTGAGCTCAGTATTTACAACATACACCATTTGGAGTGTCACATATTCTCTCTGGGTTCTGTAAAACAGGCTGTTTGGTGTTTCTAAATTTCCTGTATGTATGTGCATGGCTTTTCAATGGACTGGTGTCTCAAAAAGGGTGTATTTCCACCTCACTCCTTAGGGAACATAATCGTGTAACATTACGTCTATAGTGAAATCCATCATCATGTTTGTAAATTGCACATCTTTAAAAGGTTAATATAAAAGAATATATAATAAAGCAGATAAAACATAATAAATATTATATATAATTAAATTAAGTATTTGAAAATGTTTATATAATAAGACACCCTAAAGAGAACCTTATGGGACACCATATTAATATTTTATTTATCCATATTCAGTTATTCTGATAGGGGTCACAGTGGATCCTGTAGCCTAACCAATAAACACTAGTTGTGAGCTAAGAATAAATTTTAGATGGGACACACATTCACACATATTTACACTTAAAAGAACATTTAGTGTAGACAATCCATCTACATGCATGGCAGATGGGAGGAAACCAGATAACCCAGAGTTCCACCCACATGGACAAAGAGAGAGTATACACAGAAACTCCACACACCTGAGGTAGCAAAACTACACACTACAGCACCATATTTCTAAACTAGCCTATGGCTTTGGTGTGTTATAGCCAGGAAATGATACACCAGTGGTAGACTGAAAAAGCTGCTCAATGAAAAGAAAAAACATTGATAAACATTGATCACCAAATAGATTCAAACTAAAGCAATGAGCCTGGTTAAAATATGTAAGAAGTAGAAAGTACAGATATTTGTGTACTAAATTTAATGAGTAAAAGTAAAAAATATTGAAGTAAAGTAACGATACCAGTAAAATGTACTTAAGTACAGTAACAATTATTTGTACTTCCCACCTCTACTCAGTGAGAGACAAGCAGTATGTCATGGATAACTTTAGCCAGTATATATATATATATATATATATATATATATATATATATATATATATATATATATATATATATATATATATATCAACGGACTTACACAGCAAATTCCTGATATTTTTTATCTTACTATTGTCACTGGTTAGATCTTTTACCAACTCTAGCAATGGTTTCTTATGATATCCTTACATACCTACTATATATATATAATACGACGGGCGCACCAGGAGAACGGTTTTGAATAAGGCTCTAGAATGGTTTATGTGATGTTTATTTTTAGTGTACAGGAGTGATTGGGGAAAGGGATAAGTGAAGATGTGGCAGAGGATCCTTTTTAGTCCGGTGATTGGGGCTGGCTGGAGCTCATAGGCGCGTTATAACAGCGTCGGTTTTGGTCCGAGTTGATCTATGCCATGACCAGGCCAAGGGAACCTGAGATCCGGTGCTGCCTGTACAGGTGGGTGCTCGGGAACTTTGGCACGTAAGGGGCTCTAGCGGGCTGTGGAAATGGGGTACATGCCAACATAATTGCTGCTGTAGCTCTCGCCGCTGTAGCTGCCTTCGCTGCTTCCTACAAGGAAAATAGACAGAAACCCGTTAGTCGGGGGTCAGACATTCTCCAACTTGTTATTCTTCGTTGCTCATTTGATACTCTTCACTCGACTCAGGGAGGGCCCTTCAGTCATGTGTGCCGCAGCTCTCCACAATAAGGGTGGTGAAGTGACTCTGTCTATTCAGCACCCATCTGGCAGTTTTGTTTGGGACGTGGGGCCATTGTCACAGAACTCGCCCTCATCTCTGAACCTACTGCCAGTGGAGATCGGGCCCAGAGTCCATGCCTACGTGAGAGGGCATCTGTGTCATTCTTGCATTAGAACCTTTTGCCTTCGCCATCCACCTAAGAGGGGCACGGTCAATTATCAGGGTAAACTGTCTGGCAGCTAGATAGTAACAGAGCTCTTCTACCAGCCATTTGATAGCCAGAGCTTCTCACTCCACCACAGCGTACTTTTGTTCTGTGGGTGTCAGTTTCCTGCTGACGGACAGCACCGGGTGTTCTTCTCCATTATAGACCTGTGAGAGAACAGTTCCCAGTCCCATTTCCGACACATCTGTGTGGACGACGAACAGCAAGCTAAAATCAGGGTTTCTTAGTACTGGAATGCTGGTCAGTGCCTTCTTCAGGGACTGGAATGCCTGTTCTGCTCTCTCTGTCCACTGGACCTGCTCAGGTAGTCCCTTTTTCGTGAGATCTGCGAGGGGGGATGCTATAGAGAAGAAGTTAGGCACAAACCTCTGGTAGTAGCTTGCCAAGCCTAAGAAAGCACGTACCTGTCTTTTGGACATGGGCAGGGGTATTCCTTCACAGCCTCTATTTTCTTTTCCTGCAGTTTTAACAGGCCTCTGCCAATACGGTACCCCAGGTACTGTGCTTTGTTCAGCCCCAGGTGGCACTTACGTGGGTTTGCTGTCAGACCGGCCTTCCTGAACTCTCCCAGCACCTTGCGCAGGTGGTGTAGGTGGTCCATCCACAATCTGGAGTGGATGACCACGTAGTCAAGGTAGGCAACTGGGTAGTGCTGGTGTCAAATCAAATCAAATCAAATCAAATTTTATTCATCACATACACATACATACAGGGTACGACATGCAGTGAAATGCTTTATACGACGGTCCGGCAAGAGGGGAATAGGGTGGGGAGAAGAAAAAAAGCAGATAAATAAAGTATAAAAACTATATAAAATAAAATATAAGGTATAAAGGATATATAAAGATATGTATGTAAACAAAAATAAAAATGTATATACAAAGAAAATCCTTATGGCAGCAGACAGTGAAACAGTAAACAATGTGTACCAAAGTGTAAACAATAGACAATTTTAGTGGTGGGTTGTCCATAAAGTGTCCGTGTGCAGTATGGTGTGGTGTAAAGTGTCCATAAAGTGTCTGTGTGCGGTATGGTGTGGTGTAAGGGTCCATAAAGTGTCCGTGTGCGGTATGGTGTGGTGTAAGGGTCCGTAAAGTGTCCGTGTGCAGTATGGTGTGGTGTAAGGGTCCGTAAGTGTCCGTGTGCGGTATAGAGTGACCATAAAGTGTCCGTGTGCAGAATGGTGTGGTATAAAATAAATAAATATAAAGTGCACTTTGCTGTGCAAGTCCGGAGTTTAAAGTGACGTGGTGCGAGAGGTGAGGTATGTACAGAGAAGAAGTGTGATGATGGAGAGAGTGGACCAGCTTTTAGATCCTGGGTGTTTCCTGGTTTAAACACCGAATGGCCTGCGGGAAGAAGCTCCTCCTCATTCTCTCTGTGTTCGCTTTCAGGGAGAGGAAGCGTTTCCCTGAACGCAGCAAAGAGAAGAGTCCATTGTTGGGATGGCTGAGGTCCTTCACAATCTTCCTGGCTCTGGTCCGGCACCGTGTGCTGTAGATGTCCTGCAGGTCAGGGAGCTCGGTGTGGATGGTACGTTCAGCTGAACGCAAAAGTGAGTGCATTGTACACCAATAGATATGAGTGTCTTTGTCATATCTAATGATGTCCATCTTGTGTAGATGGAAGTGTAACTAGTTAAATAAAAGTACAAAATAAACAAAAAAGAGAAAGGGTAGCCGGAGCCGGCGCCATCTTAAACTGTTTAGTGGATGTGTAGTGTGGGTGCAGAACTATGTCCATGAGCCGCTAAAAGGTGGCTGGCGCTCCGTGGAGGCCAAATGGGACCCGGTACTACCAGTGTCCGCTAGCGTTACTAAAGGCTTTTTCGCTTTGGCATCTGGGGCCAGTGCTACTTGCCAGTATCCCTTTGTCAGATCCAAGGTGGACATAAATCTGGCCTTTTCTAAGCATTCCACTAGATCGTCCACTCTGGGTAGTGGGTAACTGTCGAACTCTGAAATCTGGTTAAGCTTGTGGAAGCTGGCCGGTTATATATTCTTTGTTTTTGCTCGGCCTGCGCCTCTTTCATATGTTTCTTTACGATTAATCCTTCCTCCTGTATGTGACACTGCATCTAGATTAATGATCGGTAGCGTAAAGGCTGTTCCTCTCACGCTCCCTTGGCCACGTCCAACAGTCCCCGAGGCCTTCTACCAAACAGGAGCTCAAAGGGTGTGAATCCTGTTAATGCCTGTGGAGACTCCCTTACAGCAAACAGCACATACGGGAGTAGGAATTCACAGTTTCTTCCCTCCTTGTTGATCACCCATTAGAGCATTAGCTTCAGTGTCTGGTTGAACTGTTTCACGAGATCTGCTCCACTGGTGGTGGTATACCGACGTCCTGACATGTTTTACTTGCAACAACCAACAGAGATCAGCCATTATACAAAGGGTGTACCTTGGTTGGTTAGCAAGTCTTTTGGGATTCCCACTCGGCTAAAGAGAAGCATTAGTACTTTAGCGATGTTCCTTGTCATGGCCTTTCTCAGTGGGACCGCATCTGGGTATCGTTTGGCCTAGTCCACCAATTCCCGGTGACAATCCATAGCGGTCCAGGATTTCTTCTGTCAATATATCATAATTTTCAGCCGACTCTATGGGGAGGCTGTAGTTCACGAGTTCATGAGGTAGGGAGCTACGAGCTGCGCCCATCTACGTTTTGGCCAACTCTTGTATGTTGGGATGCACTTAACCTTGTGTAGAAACGTTTGTGGGTCATCCCTCACAATCATTTTAGCCAGTAGGCATTGTGCTTCCTGTGGCAGGCTAAGGATGGGATTGCCGCCATCCTCTTGCTTCCTCCACAGATTGAGAAGCTCTTGCTTAGCTGCGTGGATTCCTTTCACGATTTCCTGTATGACCGTCTTTTGCTGGATGTTTGTTTCCAACAGGTGTTCCAATACGGGGTCCATGGTGTGGGGCACGATGGGGACTTCCTGTTTTGTGTTCCAGAACCTGCGTTCTACACCAGTGTAGCGATTCGCTCGGACGATGAGTGGTACACAAGCACCAGAAGAGTGGTTTTGTACGTGATGTTTATTTACAGTGTACTGGAGTGATTGTGGAAAGGAAAAAGTGAAGCCGTGTCAAAGGATCCTTTTCAGTCCGCTAATTGGGGCTGGCTGGAGCTCGGAGGCACGTCAGAACAGCGTTGTTCTTGTCCGAGTCGTTCGGTGCCACGACTGAAGGAAGATGAGATCCCGTCCTGCCTGTACAGGTGGGGGCTCGAGAACCTCGGCACGTAAGGGGCTCTAGCGGGCCGCGGAAATGGGGTACTTGCCGGCATAATTGCTGCTGTAGCTCTCGCTGCTGTAGCTGCTGTCGCTGCTTCCTACAAGTAAAAATAGACAGAAACCTTCGGTAGTCAGGAGCCAGACAATCTTCAACTTGCTATCCTTCGTGCTATCCTTGCATTATACATACTCTTCACTAGACTCAGGGAGAGTTGACGCTCTCCTCGTTGGGACGCTCTGCCCTCCAGCCATGTGCGCCGCAGCTCTCCACAATACAAGTGCTGAAGTGGCACAGCCTTTACTCCCCACGTGCATCAATGCGCATTGGACAACTTGTAATAGATACTGACTACTGCAGACCAAGAACACCCCATAAGAGCTGCAGTTTTGGAGCTGCTCTGGCTCAGTCATCTTAAATCCTCACTTGACTATTTTTCCTCCTTTAAACACATCAACTTTGAGGACAAAATGTACTTGCTGTCTAATATATTCCACCCACTAACAGGTGCCATGATGATAGCATAATCAATGTTGTTCACTTTACTGCTCATAATGTTATAAGACCAGGACACTATTTTGGACACAGCAAATGTTAAATAGGTTAAATGAGTGTAAGAATGAGTGGTTGTATATGAGTATGAGAATGTGTGTGTGTTTGTGTGTGTGTGTGTGTGTGTGTGTGTGTGTGTGTGTGTGTGTGTGTGTGTGTGCGCGCGTGTGCATGGAACCCTGTGATGTTCTGGCATCCCATCCAGAGCATTTGAAACTTGCGCCTAGTGTTCCTGAGCCCATGAAAGTCAATAAAGTGCCCTATGATTTATATATGTCCTTGTATTCTGCACTGGCAGTAAAAATATTTAACATTTCAATATACAATTAAGGAAATATCCCTTAATGTCAGGCAGCATACAGAAAGAAAGTGTCACTCCTAAAAGGAGAAATAGTCTACTGTTGAGGGCATGTTGAGGCTATAGAAGAGAGGAAAAGGGAAAGAAAGTGACAGAGAGACAGAAGGACAGAAAGAGACAAAGAGAGGAATGACTTATGCATGCTGGCTTGAGCATTAGAATTCCTGACAACAGTTGCCTACATGTTAATACAAAAAGCAAAAAGAGGTTACAGACATGCAAGGGGTAGTGAGGACACACCATGTCATTAGGCAAACACAAAAAAAAATTATATTTCCTTATGAACAATGTATGAGTATTTACAAAATAAATAAGACATCCAATCAAGTGGATGTATTGCTCAATTTAATTGTCCAGGCATTGAACAATGCTTGAAAAATCCATAAATCTAAACCTGTGTTAAAAATGGCATGATAATATATTGTGTTTTTACCCAGTATTTACTGTATTAAACATGTTTACTGTATTTTTATAATAATAATAAAAAGTCAATTAATAATTTTAATTACCTTAGACATACTGTTAAATGTAAAAAGTAATTATATATGTACATTTATCCTTTCCTATTAGGGCATTGGACTTTTTCAAAATCTTTTTTTGTATAAATGAATCAATCCTGATTTTGTTCATTTATTTGTTTGTATGTTCATTTTATTCCCTGCACGATTCCTTTTCTATTTTAAACCCTCTCTCATTCCCTTGTTTTCTTTTACTTGCTATGCCAGTCGGCCAGGTTGAGTTACAACAACTACCGGGATGGTACTGTGGTATGGTAAGCCATCAATGGTATCGGCTATTTTTAAGAAGCACTGTCATGGGCTATGCTCGATGGAGTTCATAATATGTGCAAGAGGAAGCAGACAGCAGCTGGCTTAAGTCCTAGTACAGAACACACAGTGCAGCAGGCCAAAGGTTAATTATATCAGTTCTAGGACAAATGAGCCATCAGTTGGAGATGCACATATGCAGTTCAGGATGAAGCAAACTGACAGATGTCATTTTGACTGAACACTGGAAAACAAACAAAAATCAGGTTTTGACCCAAATGGCATTTTCTGCCAGTAATATGCTTAATATACTGTATGTTCTCTAAATAATATAATATTTTATATTTATTATAGCAGCATAATGGTGACCTGTTAGTGAATGTTCTCCAGATAAAATTAATGAGTTAATTTAACCAAAACAAAGCTAAGCAATTACATAAATTACTAACAGATATGCTTAACAAAAAAGAAAAAAAAACAAGACAAGGGCATACATTTATATTTTTAGCATTTGGCACACATCCTTATCCAGAGAAACATACAATTACCTGGTTTATACAACTGTGCAACTCAAATCCAACTGAGGATTAAGGGCCTTGTTTAGGGGCCCAGGAATGGCATCTGGTGGTGCTGCTATTGGAACAACCTTATGATAAGAATTCCAACATCTTAACCACTAAGCTACCACACACGTTGTTCAATTAATTATGCAAAAAATTAGAACAGAGGAACACAGAGCTATGTCATGCTTCAAAGTGACAGAAAGAGACTGTGCCCTAATAGAAAAGCAGGCAGACATATTGACTGAGAGCAAAGCAGATAGCAATTCTAATTGGCAGCTATCCAAATCCCTAGATGCACCCTGGTGGTTCTTTCTCCCTGAGACTTGAAATTAAGAAAAACTATTACAAATGGGGGAGGGGGCAATAATCACACATCTGTTTTGTGAAGATAACACTGCCAATTTGAATCCATCTGCTGTGCTCCAATCCACTGAGATTTGCACTGACACCCTCAATGTGATACAGCAAAAGAGCCCTAATGCGTCATATGATTGATTATATGTGCATTATGGGAAACGAGCAAAATAACAGATCTATTAGTTAATTGCTTCTATACTGGAATCTGCTACAGGATGAACTTAGAAATAACCTGTTTTCTACACATAAAGTTTTAATTTCTAAATAACTAAAAAATATATGAAAAAAAAAAAAAAACTTTTTTGGAGGGGGTGAAAATCAGAACAAACAAAAATAAAATGTGTACATAATAGTTCATTTCATTGAATTTGTTGTATTATTAATTTATTTATCTCCACAAACATAAAGGTTGTGTTATGGATGAGGGTGTTAGCAGATGCTCAATGGAAGTGATCATGTGAGACCCCATTTGAGGAACCCTAGGAAACAGCTCAAAAGGGAGTCCAGTCTTGGATTCAGACTGTTCTTTTTGACCACACACCTTCTCTAAATAAAAGAGAATGACAGAACGGAGCTGGAGTAAACACCCCGCCCCCAAAAAAAACACACACACACACACACACACACACACACACACACACACACACACACACAAACACACAGTGTGCCCTGTGGAGAAAGTCGGACCAGCTTTTCGTCTGCTACGGTCCATTTAAGAAGGGTCTCCCTGCAGATAAGCAAAGCCTCAGCAGGTGGATTGTGGATGCTATCTCCTCCTCTTATAAGTCCTCAAGTCTCTCCACTTCTCTTTGCGGTCAGAGCTCACTCAAACCGGAGCAAATTAGCCTCTAAGGCCTTTAACTCTGGAGTGTCTCTCCAGGACATTTGCAACACTACTGAGTGGCCTACACCACTGACGTTTGTCAGGTGTTAGAGCCTTGATATTAATGCCACTCCTGGCCCCTCTGTTCTTTGTCCTAGCTGTGCCCATCCACAGTAGCCAGGGATCAGTCAGTCTGGTGGTACTGTACTATCGTTTCCAAAGCATTGTTGACACAGCTCGAGTTCCCGAAGGGGAACATATGTAACCATGGTTTCCCAGAGGGAACAAGACGCTGCATCTCGGTGGCACACTCCCTGCATCCCTGCGAGCGTTTCCTTCCCTTTCCGAAGCTAGCGTCATCTCCACAGCTTGTGCTTTTGTAGTTTTCTGGTTGTGACGGAATCAGGTTGCATACGTAACTTAGAGACGTTCTCTTTTAAAGACTAAACAATGTAATTCGTAAATCACATAAGTTTTGTCATAAGCTTGACATAAAAGTCTCCAGTATAGCTCAAAAAATATTTTTTTTAGCTTTTGAATGTGTTATGAATACTAAATTTAGTTATCCTTATGAAGTATTTTTTCTTGTTTACAATACATCTATGGACATGAAAAAGACAAATATACACATGATCTGTGTTGTTATTCCAAAATCTAAAATATCACAGGATAGCTGAAATAGCCTTTACAATACATTTTGAATATGTATTTGTCAGGCTGATGACGCGGAAGCGGAAATAACTCAATCATAGTCTTTATTGAAAGAGTTAAACCAAAAACACTCACACACGCCGAGGAGAGAAACAAGCAAAGATATCCACTCAAGACGAGTAATCCAAAATGAAAGTAGAATCCGGAAACGAAAGTACAACTCCAACGGCTAAGAGTAATCCATGCAGAACGGAGTTCGGAGACAGAACCAGCGGGGAATGCTGGCGGTCGAGCAGCCACGGGAATCACCAGCATGACATTCAAGAACCAACAGCCTGTGACTCGAGAACGTGAGTTTATATAGTCTAGTCCTTAATAAGCCACCAAGGGGGGCTACCAATGCTACCAAGGGGGGCGTGGCAGGGTGAATTCCTGACAGCTACCAAGAGGGGCATGGCAGGGTGAATCCCTGACAGCTACCGAGGGGGGTGTGACAGCGGGATCCTGGAGGACCGATGTCGCCATCAGAGGGACCTGGAGGCGGCCATCGCCCTGCAGGGAACCTGGAGGCAGCCCGTCGCCCTGCGGGAAACCTGGAGGCGGCCCGTCACCCTGGGGAGAACCTGGATGCGAGCCGTCACCCTGCGGAAAACCTGGATGCAAGCTGTCGCCCTGCGGGGAGCCGGCATGCGAGATGTCGCCATCAGGGAGACTTGGGGGCAAGCCGTCAGCCTGCGGAGAACCGGGAGGCGAGACGTCACCCTGCGGGGAGCCGGGACACGAGACGTCACCCTGCAGAGAACTTGGGGGCGAGCCTTTGCCCTGAGGAGAACTTGGGGGCGAGCCTTTGCCCTGAGGAGAACCTGGAGGCGAGATGTCGCGATCAGAGATGCTTGGAGGCGAGTCTTTGCCCTGCGGAGAACCTGGAGGCGAGACGTTGCCCTGCGGGAAGCCGGGAAATAAGACGTTGCCCTGCGGGAAGCCGGGAAGTAAAGCGTTGCCCTGCAGAGAACTTGGGGGCGAGCCTTCGCACTGAGGAGAACTTGGGGGCAAGATGTCACTTTCTGTTAGACCTGGGGGCGAGCCGTCGCCTTGTGGGGAACCTGGAGGCGGCGGTTTGACATCCTTCTCGCGGCCAGGCGGCGGTTCGACGTCATTCTCGCAGTCAGGCAGCAGTTCGACGTCATTCTTGTGGCCAGGCGTCGGCGTCCTCTTCCCCTTGAACGGGGCTGAGCTCTCTTGGGGACTCTGGAATGGGGTTGAGCTCTCTTGGGGACTCTGGAATGGGGCTGAGCTCTCTTGGAGACTCTGGAATGGGGCTGAGCTCTCTTGGGGACTCTGTGGCGGAGCTGAGCTCCCCTGGGGACTCTGTGGTGGAGCTGAGCTCTTCTGGGGATTTTGGAGCTGAGCGGCACCCTCTGCGGAACTCTGGAGCTGAGCGGCACCCTCAGCGGGACTCTGGAGCTGAGCGGCACCCTCTGCGGGACTCTTAAGCTGAGCGGCACCCTCGGCGGGACATTGGAGCTGAGCGGCACCCTCAGCGGGACTCTGGAGCAGAGTGCCACCCTTGGCCGCCTGGCCCCCTCAGCGGCACCCTTGGCGGGACTCTGGAGCTGAGCGGCATCCTCGGCGGGACTTTTAAAGCTGAGCAGCACCCTCGGCGGGACTCTGGAGCTGAGCGGCATCCTCGGTGGGACTTTTAAAGCGAGTGGCACCCTCAGCGGGACTCTGGAGCTGAGCGGCACCCTCAGCGAGACTCTGAAGCTGAGCGGCACCCTCTGCAAACCACTGTGGTCAGCTGCCAATCCCTCGCGGTTGAAATCGCGGTATGGCGAATCCGCTTTCGGTTTTGGTCGGTTCTTCTGTCAGGCTGATGACGCGGAAGTGGAAATAACTCAATCATAGTCTTTATTGAAACAGTTTAACTAAAAACACTCACACACGCCGAGGAGAAACAAACAAAGATATCCGCTCGAGACGAGTAATCCAAAACGAAAGTAGAATCCGGAAACGAAAGTACAACCCCAACGGCTAATAGTAATCCATCCAGAACGAAGTTCGGAGACAGAACCAGCAGGGAATGCTGGCAGTCGAGCAGCCACGGGAATCACCAGCATGATATTTAAGAACCTACAGCCTGACTCGAAAACGTGAGTTTATATAGTCTAGTCCAGGGGTTTTCAACTGGTGGTCCGCGGCCCCCTGGTGGTCGCGGCGGCATTGCATGTGGTCCGTGACAGCCTACATAATTTTACTATTAAAATCACTTTTTTTTCCATAATTTATTTTTCCAAACGTTTCCAGAATATTTGCACATTAGTGGGAAAACTGAATTTAATGAAAATATCTAAAATATTCAAACTGACACAGGATAGGCTAGATTTGCACCTATCAGGCCTATGCTTGCTAACGTTGTGTTTTGCGTCAAAATACGTACACATTCATCTTAATAGACCAGCATCCATCAGTGTGGAAGTCATCACGCCAAGAAATCCCACTAACAGGTAAGGAGTACGCCCACCCCCCTCCCCCCCACACACAATAGTGGGCCGCGGATTACTTGTTAGTCAGAATGGTGGTCTCTGGCACAGAACCAGTTAAAAACCCCTGGTCTAGTCCTTAATAAGCCACAGCTATCAGCATTTACGGGAGGCACGGGATAACGAGGCAGCGTGACTGCTACCGAGGGGAGCATGGCAGGGTGAATCCCTGACAGCTACTGAGAGGGGCGTGGCAGGGTGAATCCCTGACAGCTACCGAGGGGGGCGTGGCAGAGGGGTTCCCTGACAGTATTGTACAGAAAAGATTCCCTGGACTATGAAACATAACTGCATCTTTTTGTTTTGAGACATACTTGAACAATGATATGTACCAAGAGTTTTTTGTTATTCAATAGCAGAACCATGATTAGCTTAGACACCGAGCCAAGTGATTATTGCTCCATCAAAAAAATTGCCAGTGCTGTATGACTCATATCTCAAGATATTATGGTGACACAGCATACCACAAAAGAGGATTTACTCTAATACTGTCTTGAAAATAATTAAGAAGGAGAAATAGGGGTGAAATATTTTGTGTTCTGAACAAACAATTCTGTCTCAGCAGTGCCTCTGGTAGTCATTAGAATTACTACAGACATTATGGTACTGATGCTCAGAAGAGAGTTTTTTCTATTTTCCATCATTAAGGTTACATCCCACTATCACTGAAAATGTGGCCTAGTTTAAAATAATTAAGCACCCTTTGATGGTCCTAATGGATTTAGATAAAGCAGGATTGGCTTGGAAAGAATAACTACTCAGTTTATAATCCATCAGCCTAAGGAGAAAAAAGGAGGAAGGAGTCATCCTGGACAGGGAGCCAACTCATCACAGAGCATTATTGCACACATATTCCAGCCCAGTCTCACAGCATTTCATGATATACTCTCGAAATGTAATCTATAGATTCATGTTTATAGAGAATCTTTTTTTAATGTCACTGAGGACGAGTTTCTATGTAATGCATTTCAATAGGAAGTATTTTTTGGTGCCTCTGCCAAAGTTTTCTTTCTGACACTGGATACCACAGATGCTGTATTGTTTTTTTTCTCATTTGTTATTGATTGTTTAATCTTCAAGCACTATTACTCAACATTCAGGAGACTTTATCCTTCCTCTTATTGCTTTATATTCGGTAAGCTACTCGCTTTTATAAACCATTCTCAGTGGTTCCTTCCAGTCAAAATACAGTAAATATATTATCATAGCCGAAGAAGGAAAAGGAGAGGAGGAAGACGTCTACAGAGACAGCCGGGAAAGGAGAAGTGTAGGAGAGTGGAGTTTAGGGCCGGTACTTTAAAATGTTGGGTTCATGACTGGTAAAGGTGAGAGGAGAGAGGTAGCAGATATGATAGAGAGGAGAAAGGTAGATAAGTTGTGTGTTCAAGAGACCATGTGGAAAGGGAGTACAGCAAGAAACAATGGAGCTGGGTTTAAACTGTTCCATAATGGTGTGGAGAAGATAGAGGGAGTATTTTGAGCAGCTGATGAATGAGGAAAATGAGAGAGAGAAAAGGTTGGATGGTGTGGAGATTGTGAAGCAGGAAGTGGATAGGATTAGTAAGGAGGAAGTGAGAGCAGCGATTAAGAAGATAAAGAGTGGGTAATTGGTTGGACTAGAAGACATACCGGTAGAAGCGTGGAGATGTTTAGGAGAGATGGCAGTGGAGTTTTTATCCAGGTTGTTCAACAAGATTTTGTAAGGTGAGAGGATGCCTGAGGAATGGAGAAGGAGTGTGCTGGTACCGATCTTTAAGAATAAGGGAGATGTGCAGACCTGCAGTAACTAAAGGGGAATTAAGATGATCAGTCACACTATGAAGTTATAAAAAAGAGTAGTGGAAGCCAGACTGAGAGAAGAGGTAACCATTTGTGAGCAACATTATGGTTTCATGCCGAAGAAGAGCACAACAGACACATTAGTTGCTTTGAGAATGTTGATGGAGAAGTATAGAGAAGGTCAAGGAGTTGCATTGTGTGTTTGTGGATTTAGAGAAAGCGTTACGACAGGGTGCCAAGAGAGGAGTTGTGGTATTGCATGAGGAAGTCAGGTGTGGTAGAAGTATGTGAGGGTGGTGCAGGACATGTATGAGGACAGTGTGACAGCAGTGAAGTGTGCAGTAGGAATGACAGACTGGTTCAAGGTGGAGGTTGGACTGCATCAAGTATCAGCTCTGAGCCCTCTCCTGTTTGCAGTGGTGATAGAAAGATTAAAGGATGAGGTCAGATTAGTCTCCCTGGACTATGATGTTCGGATGATATTGTAATTTGTGGCGAGAGTAGGGAGCAGGTTGAGAAGAACCTGGGGAGGTAGAGGTAAAGAGAAAGGGAATGAAAGTCAGTAGGAGTAGAACAGAGTACATGTGTGTGAATGAGAGAAAGAACAGTGGAGTAGTGCAGTTGCAGGAAGAAGAGCTGGTGAAGGTGGACGAGTTCAGGTACCTGGGGTCAACAGTTCAAGGTAATGGAGAGTGTGTTAAAGAAGTGAAGAAAAGAGTGCAGGCAGGAGTGTTTGTGATAGAAGGGTATCTGCTTATAGGACTGTGGTGAGACATGCTATGTTGTGGTTTAAAGACAGTGGTATTGAGTAAAAGACAGGAGATGAAGCTGGAGGTAGCAGAGCTACAGATGTTGAGTTTTTCGTTAGAAATGATGAGGATGGACAGGATTAGAAACAAGTTTATTAGAGGAAAAGCACATGTAGGACGTTTTGGAGACAAGGTGAGGGAGGCATGATTGAGATAGTTTGGACATGTGCAGGGGAGGGACATGGTGTACATCTGTAGGAGAATGCTGAGGATGGAGCCACCAGGAAGGAGGAAAAGAGGAAGACCAAGGAGAAAGTTTATGGATGTGGTGAGGTAAGACATGCAGGTGGTTGGTTTAAAAGAGGCAGATGTAGAGGACAGGGGGGTATGGAGACAGATAATCCGCTGTGGCGACCCCTAATGGGAGCAGTCAAAAGAAGAAAAAGAAGAGGATATTAACACAGTTAATTAAGGAGACTGTTAATTAGAGACACACACAATTATTACAGTATAGCCCAAACACTTACCCTAACCCTAACCAGATATTTTCTGCCTTATTCTCTGATAAAAAAAATTGGGTAAAAAATTATTATCTTTGGCCTTTCTGTCAGCAATACCCTTGATCCACTGCCTCTGTTGCTATAGAGACGGAGCCAGGCAGAGGCAGTCGTGCTGAGTAACACGTAAAAAGAAGGAAATTTGTGTTCATGAATCAATAGATTAAAGATTGTGACTATATTACGACATGACGTGAGAGTGTTGCATATTCACACTAATTTGGAAATACCAGTCAGCCTATGCATGTCTTTGGACTTGGGGAGGAAACCTCTGATGTACAGTGAGAACATGCTAACTCCATACAACAGGATGGAAGTGGGAATTGAAAACCCAATCTTCAAGTTATGAGGCAAACATGCTAATAGCTTTCTTTTGGCTTCTTCCATTAGGGGTCGCCACAGCGGATCATCCGCATGTTTGATTTGGCACGTTTTATGCTGGATGCCCTACCTAACGCAACCCTTCCCATTTATCCAAGCTTGGGACCGGCACTAAGGCTTGTGCAACCCTAATGGCTGGGGTCGGTTCCCTGACCAGGGATCGAACCCGGGCCGCAGCGGTGAGAGCGCCCGCATCCTAACCACTAGACCACCAGGGAACGCAAACATGCTAATAGCTAATAATTACAATTTATGTATGGCTTTATGCACAGTAAAAAATATTCTAGTTATTGTGCATAATTTATAATGGTGTGTGCGATTATCAGAATCGTATATTATTATTAGAATGGATTCACTGAACTTGACCTTGAGCTCTTACAGTGCAAATAGACATTAAATGTAAGCATAAGATAATAAAGACAATATAAATCTAAAGCAAATCCTTTAGATAAATTTACAAGAGTGCCAAGTGTCCTGTAAATAATGTCAAACTGAGATCTAAACAGACATGATTTTTAAATAGCTTTTATTAAAAATAATCCTGACTTGTTGCTATTATCATTCAGGTCTAGCTGTCATGCAATCCTAGTGTGTGAAGCTTGTGGCGCCTTATGAACCTCCTGCTCATGCCATCCTGATGTCTTGTTACCATGGAGATGGATATGCAAATTCTCACGATGCGTTTTTTTATTTTCAATCCAGAAGCTCAACGCACTGTAGCAGGGCAGCACTCTTCTTCAGCACTGTAGTGAAGTGAATGAATGACACGCATCTCTCAGGTGTTCTTTCCACGGCTGCCACAAGCTGGCACTATTGCATTTGGATGGTAAAAAATGCAGCATTCACACACAAGAACATTTGTGTATAAAGGTAAGCAGCAAATTAATAGACACTTAGGCACATACAGTAGAGGCAGAAGTGGACCAACCTTATCTATAATTATTAGCATTTTCTTCTAATGTTTGATCATTGATATAAACATTTGCGGATACGATCAGGATTTCTTCACAGTCATGGTGCTACAGAGAGAACAGCATTTAATATCTTTATGTGAAATTCCAGTATGGTTAAAGGATTGATATATTGCTTGAAATTTTGTGAAATGGCATGAGACATAAACCATAGCAGGATGAAGATATAGGGGCACTCTGTGCTTGGAAATGCACAACACCTGCAGGCTGCCTCTTTGCCGCAGAGCCCAGTCAATAGTTCCCTCTCTACTGCCCAGTACTGGTGGACATAAGCACTGCAAGAAAGGAGTGGTGCAAAGGAATGATTATAGAAATACACATTTATCCCATCAATTAAAATACATCAAATGTTCAGTATGCGCATTTATTTTCTTACATAGCCCCCTGTTATTAAACTGATTTGATACTTACCTACTCATGTGTGTAATAGTAAAGGTTTATAGATTTTTACCATATGCATACATCAGTATCACATACACCATGCTGCATTATTATGCTGCATTATTATGCTATTATTATGCTGTATTATTATGCTATTATACCTGAAAGATTACTATTTCTGCCCAGGCACCACCACAAGATGGGGTAGCATATTTATGCTACATGATATTTCCAATTGGCTTAGGAGTTGTGTGTCTATATATAGTCCATAGGAACCTGTGAGCTGTTATGTTAGTGCAGGAGTGATCTGTGATGGTCTATATCAGTTTTTACACAGAAACATAGATGTGTTTGAGGCCAGGGTCAATTTTGCAGTTTTCGTGCTGGGGTTTTTGAACATATTAACAATGCAGATCTCTTTTTGGAAGAGGTGTCTGCCTGTGCTCTAGTGAAGTCTAACCACATGCGCCGGATTTTCTCCTTGACTGAAGGCGTGATGCTATTTGTGACAGCCATTTTGTTGTTGCATCCAGGTCATGTTACCTCAGGCCATAAAGAGGTGATGATGAGTTCTGTTACACATTGTACACTTTGTTTAATCCCAGAGACAGCTCAGATGGACAGTTTTTGTATTCCCCAACTAACCACAGATCTTGGATGAAATGATGGTAAAGGTTATGTTGGGATATGGGCATTAAGCTCTGGGTGTTTGCTCAATCTCAATAAAAAGCTATTGGGTTTCACACTTTACAATAGCACACTGTAGTTGTGTTTGTGCTCTTATGTAACCCTCATCACTGTATGAATTTAAAGAGCAGCACTTCTTTACATGTTTTAGTGGCTTACAGAAACACTGCTGCTTAATGTAGGTTTAATATGGGTCACAAGTGAGTGAATTATTCTGATTGAAAATATAATTAGTCCCATATGACTTCAAATACTGATACAAATAGTAGGTTCACTACTCAGTTTTATTGTTCATTTGGTAATTTTTTTCTATACAAAAAGCTTTATGCTGGGGCAATCAGGATAAGAATCCCACAGGATGTAACTAACAAAGATTTTCACTTTGATGTAAAAATTGCATAAGGAACCCGTACAGTATACATTTGCACACTAAGCAAGATCTATGAAGATATGGATTACATAAGTTGGAGTGAAAGATCTTGACTGGCATAGTTACTACATATTGTATAAATTTGAGTTGATAGTCATTCAATCCTTCTTACCTTTTTTTTTTTTCTTTTTTTTGTGAGTATGTAATTAACATATTATATATATAAAAAACACCTGACTTTTCCTGCCTGCCATTTGTAGTTTTTCTCCAAACTGTTACCACAAAACTGGAGGCACACAGTTGTATAGGATGTCTTTGAATGGGGTATAATACATTTTTTCATTTACTTGAACTTGGAAACCCAAACCTTTTCCAGCATGGCAATGCCCCTGTGCACAAAGCGAGCCCCATAAAGATCTGGTTTACATGTTTTGGAGAGGAAGATCTTGAGTGGCCTGCTATAGAGCTCTGATCTCAACCATACTGAACACTTTTGGGATAAATTGGAACACTGACTTCCTCCTCACCCCACATCAGTACCTGACTTTACTAACACCATTGTGGCTGATGAAGACAAACATCCACAAGCATACTCCAAAATTTAGTGAAACATCTTCCAAAAGGGTGGAGGTATATATATATATATATATATATATATATATATATATATATATATATATATATATATATATATATATATATATAAAATTTTCCCACTGATTTGATTCTTAATCTAAGTGTATAACGAGGTCAAAGAGACTGTCTAGGCATCACATTCTGCTAATTCATGCAAGCACAACATTATATTAGTAATGCTTATGCTTGTGACAGATAAATATATGGAGAGGTGTAACAGAGAGAAGGGGTAAAAGGAAACAGTAAAACAATAAAAAAGACAGACAGAAAATTGGGAAAGAAAGGGAAAGAGAGGAAAGGGAGCGCAGACTGTGAGAGAGAGAGAAAGAGAAGGAAAGAGATGGTGAAATGACTCATTAAGAGAACAAGTGTGTGTGGCTTCCTTCTGCTTCCAGAATCCCAAAACATTTCAACATTTTTGAAATAATGCAACCCAGCTTCAATGGGGAACGGAAGAAGCATAACATGCAGACACTCTGTACTCTCTACTCATTTTTTTTGTATATGCAGTTATATTAACTGAGACAATGTGGTAGGTAGTTGATGAAAATAATCATTTGGGTGGATATTTGGGTTCTGTCTAGTGAGATGTAATAGTTTGTATATGAATACTGTGGGGAAATATAGGGATGTCCTTCTTTCAAACCAGAGCCCATATCTCAGTTTTTCACAAGCTTTCCTGCCTTCTGGCTCATCATTCTGTGCAGAGATGAGCAAGCCAGATTTCACAGAAACACTAGTGCTTACTTTTCATTTTGCTAATTATAACTATTTTTGGAATTATATTGATTGAATGTGTATGTTTTATAGTGCATAAATGGTAAGCACCGCTTGAGGCATGTGTTCACTGTGGTTTTGAAATAAAACACCTGTAAGGCTCACTGTTGGATCGAAGAACATCCGGGTTGCTTTTTCCCCACGCCGTGTCTTCGTGTTATTTATTACCAAGTTTTAGACCAAGTGTCTGATGATTGATTATCACTTATTATTAATCACACCTGTGTTCAGTTTCACATTGATTAGTTGTGTTATTTAAATCCTGATGTGGCTGTTTCATTGCTAAGTCTATGTTTTCCATGTCATGCAGTATAATCCATGTTGTTTGAGTTTCCCTTGCTTTTGAATATACTCAGGTCTTTTTTCATCAAGTATGACCAAAAGTTTGATTAGGGTCGCATCTGACCAATAGAAGATTCAACTGTAGGTCCACTGACACTTGTTAAAGTTCAGATGATGTGTTTTGTGGATTGCGCTTGGGATTGGGAATTTGTGTGCGCAATCCATTGGGTTGTTATGAAGGTGATGGTCTGGAACAACAAAACTGCAGCCATCATTCCTTAGCCCACAGACAAGTATAAGCTGGAATTTAGTTCTACACTCTCAGCACATGGGAGCTGTATTTTTAAAGTTATTTATTCCTTCTGTTCTCCAGTACAGAATCTATTCCACTCCACCAATAGACACATCCTAGAAGTTGTCAATGTCATGGTTAGAGATATAATGAGGAGACAATTCTCTCTCTCATTTCCTTTCTCACCATTTAATGCCATTTTACCTCATAGTCTTTTTCTATGTCTCAATCAGTCCCAATTAAGGCAAAGCCTTCAGCGTGCTCTTGCCATCTGGACACTCACTCATGTGTAAGAGAAGACTCTGACTCATACTCAGATATAAACCGACTAGAGAAAAACAATAAACAAGCTCTATGTACCTCATATATGGAGAGGCCTATATTCAAATGGGTATCTGTGAACATAGGGTCTGCCCAAAACAAATTAAATAAAAGGTTGTTTTTCAGTCTTTCATAATAAATGCTTTTTTTCCTCAGATTCTCAGAAAAGTATGTGGTTGCTATATGTTATTTCTTTTTTTATAACGTTACATTCATTCAATTAGATGCTGGCATCCATAAGAGCATAGCTCACTGCTATAATACTAACTTATCTGACTGGATGTAAGACAGTATTTCCGATCTGAACCTACTTATTATTTTTGTGGTCAGAAAACTGCTGTGGTTGGAGCCAGAGCTACAGTACATTAAGCTAATGCATAGCTTGGGGCTAATGTATATATATGGGGTCCAATCACCATCCAGCTCCTACGTAAAAGTTAGTACATAGAGCATTGAAACATCCTACACAAAGTTCATGGTTGTGGCAGGACAGAGATTCAACTGCAAACAGTAGCTGAACAGCATTGCATTAATATATATATATATATATATATATGGACTATATATATATATATATATATATATATATATATATATATATATATATATATATATATATATATACAGGTGCATCTAAAATAATTAATAAATTAGAATAGCATTAAAAAAAATATATTTTAGTAATTCAATACAAAAACTGAAACACGTATATTATATAGATTCATCACACACAGACTGATATATTTCAAGTGTATATTTTCTTACATTTTTATGATTATGGCTTATAGCTAATGAAAACACAAAATTCAGTACCTCAGAATTTTGAATATTGTAAAAAAAAAGTTCAATATTGAAGACTTGTGGTGTCACACTCTAACCAGCTAATTAAATCCAAACACCTGCAAAGGTTTCCTGAGCCTTTAAATGGTGTCCCAGTCTGGTTCAGGCTACACAATCATGGGGGAAGACTGCTGACTTGACAGTTGTCCAGAAGATGATCATTGATACCCTGCACACAAAGGGTAAGACACATAAGGTCTGAAGAAGCTGGCTGTTTGCAGAGTGCTGTATCCAAGCACATAAATGGAAAGTTGAATGAAAGGAAAAAATGTGGTGAAAAAAAGGTGAACAGAAGCCCATTCAAGAATTTGGGGAGATTCACAAAGAGTGAACTGCAGCTTGAATCAGTGCTTCAAGAGCCACCACGCGCAGACGTATCCATGGGCTATAACTGACTCATTCCTTGTGCCAAGCCACTCCTGAACGAGAGACAACGTCAGAGGTGTCTTACCTGGGCAAAGGACAAAAACTACTGGACTGTGCTCAGTGGGCCGAAATCGTCTTTTCAAATGAAAAGTGAGAACATTTTATATTTCATTTAGAAATCAAGGTCCCAGAGTCTGGAAGAAGAAAGGAAAGTCACAGAATTCAAGTGATGGATTTTCTATTAAATGTCCTGATGTTAATGGCAACCCAGCCATTATAGATGCACAAGCCAGTGCACTCGTAGTGCCGGTCCCAAGCCCGGGTAAATGGGGAGGGTTGCGTTAGGAAGGGCATCCAGCGTAAAACATGTGCCAAATCAAATATGCGGATCACAAATGAGAATTTCATACCGGATCGGTCGAGGCCCGGGTTAACAACGACCGCCACAGGTATCGTTAGCCGACAGGGTACCGGTGGAAATTGGGCTACTGTTGGCCGAAGAAGGAGAAGTAAGGGGGAAGATGTCTACAGAGACGGCAGGAAAAGGAGAAGTGTAGGATAGTGGAGGTTAGGGTTGGTACTTTAAATGTTGGTACTATGACGGGTAAAGGGAGAGAGATAGCTGATATGATGGAGAGGAGAAAGGTAGATATGTTGTGTGTTCAGGAGACCAAGTGGAAAGGGAGTAAGGCCAGGAACATTGGAGGTGGGTTTAAACTGTTTTATTATGGTGTGGATGGAAAGAGAAATGGTGTAGGGGTGACTCTAAGGAAAGAGTACAGTAAGAGTGTAGTGGAGGTGAAGAGAGTTTCTGATTGGGTGATGATCATGAAGGTGGAAGTTGAAGGGATGATAATAAATGTCATCAGTGCCTATGCTCCACAAGTTGGCTGTGAGATGGAGGAGAAGGAAAGATTCTGGAGTGAATTAGATGAAGTGGTAGATGGTGTACCTAGGAAAGAACGATTGGTGATTGGGGCAGACTTTAATGGTCATGTAGGTGAAGGGAACAGAGGTGATGAGGAGGTGATGGGTAGGTATGGTTTTAAGAAAAGGGGACAGTGTAGCTAGACAGAAGCCAGGCTGAGAGAAGAGGTGACCATCTGTGAGCAACAGTATGGTTTCATGCCGAGGAAGAGCACCACAGATGCCTTATTTGCTTTGAGGATGTTGATGGAGAAGTATAGAGAAGGACAGAAGGAATTGCATTGTGTATTTGTGGATTTAGAGAAAGCGTACGACAGAGTGCCAAGAGAGGAGTTGTGGTATTGTATGAGGAAGTCAGGTGTGTCAGAGAAGTATGTGAGGGTGGTGCAGGACATGTACGAGGACAGTGTGACGGCAGTGAAGTGTGCAGTAGGTACGACAGACTGGTTCAGGGTGAAGGTTGGTCTGCATCAAGGATTGGCCCTAAGCCCTTTCCTGTTTGCAGTGGTAATGGACAGGTTGACGGATGAGGTCAGACAGGAGTCTCCCTGGACTATGATGTTTGCGGATGATATTGTTATTTGTGGTGAGAGTAGGGAGCAGGTTGAGAAGAGCCTGGAGAGCTGGAGATATGCGCTGGAGAGAAGGGGAATGAAAGTCAGTAGGAGTAAGACAGAGTACATGTGTGTGAATGAGAGGGAGGGCAGTGGAGTGGTGCGGTTGCAGGGAGAAGAGCTTGGAGAAGGTGGAGGAGTTCAGGTACCTGGGGTCAACAGTGCAAAGTAATGGAGAGTGTGTTAGAGAAGTAAAGAAAAGAGTGCAGGCAGGGTGGAGTGGGTGGAGAAGAGTGACAGGAGTGATTTGTGATAGTAGGGTATCTGCAAGAATGAAAGGGAAAGTTTATAGGACTGTGGTGAGACCTGCGATGTTGTATGGATTAGAGACAGCGGCATTGAGAAAAAGGCAGGAGGCAGAGCTGGAGGTAGCAGAGCTGAAGATGTTAAGGTTTTTCGTTGGGAGTGACGAGGATGGACAAGATTAGAAATGAGTTTATTAGAGGGACAGCGCATGTAGGATGTTTTGGTGACAAGGTGAGGGAGGCGAGATTGAGATGGTTTGGACATGTGCAGAGAAGGGACATGAATTATATTGGCAGAAGAATGCTGAGGATGGAGCCACCAGGTAGGAGGAAAAGAGGAAGGCCAAGGAGGAGGTTCATGGATGTGGTGAGGGAAGACATGCAGGTAGTTGGTGTGAAAGAGGCAGATGTAGAGGACAGGGTGGTATGGAGACGGATGATCCGCTGTGGCGACCCCTAATGGGAGCAGCCGAAAGAAGAAGAAGAAGAAGTCCTGATGTTAATGGCACTTTTGATACCAGAACATTTGAATACAGCTCACCAGGATCTTTCATATCTAAACTTTGCTCTGTGATTTTTTTGTTAGTTTATTGTTAAAGGAAACTTTTCTTTTGAGTGCTACAATTTCTTGAGTGGACACAAACACAGAGGTACACCATGACTCATCCACATGCGAGATGGTAATCTTTTAAAACACTGGTACAGTCTGTTCGAAACTACTCTTTTCTTATTCTGGCCTTGAATCTATTAGGAACAAGGCAATTTCACTGCATGCTTCTAATACACTTTCACATGGGTAATTTTAAATAGAACAGCATGAATTCAAGAACAAGCAGAAAAGCCCCAACTCCACAGTGTACCAAGTATGTTCTTCCAGGTTTTCTTTTACCACCTTCTTTTCTTTCAGTAAAAAAGGGTCCAGCATGATTTTCAATTCACAGAGCTTCTTAGAAATGAGAGGGGAAGAACCAGTTAAACTTAAAGCAGTAGACAAAAGACAGACAATGGGTGCATAGACAATAAATATGTGAAGATATGTGCAGTGAACAGTAACTGTAGGTAAAACAAAAAGTGGTAGATTTTTAAGCAAAACTGCAAACTATATTTAAGCAAATTAATATAAAGGGTCTGAGTATTTTATACAGCGTAGGATAGTGACAACACAATGACAATTATCTATTTTCTATTTATTTGACTTAATGTACAGTTTTTATTTGTTTGACTTAGCATTAAGAACACCATTAATCCTGACAAAATTTCCAACACCACTTGCAAAAATGCAGCTCCAAACTTGCAAACAACCTCCACTATGCTTCACTGTTGCCTGCAAACACTCATTATTGTACTCATTATTCCTGCTCTCCAGCGCTTTAGACAGTAAATAGGTTTATCTGGGTCCCACTGGTTTCTGCCAGTTCTTTGCTGATGGCAGTGCTGGACATCCTCTGATGTCAAAGGAAAGTAAGCATGATGTGTCTTTAATCTGCTGCATTAAGTTACCTTGGCTGACCACTGTGTCTACAGTCTACAGCATTGCTCAATGTACTTGAAACCCCAGTCAGCTGTGAGCTCTTTGCCCAGAAAAGACCTTGGTGATGTGGTATATCTACCTTGTGTCTTGTTGCTAAGCTCAGTCTTGCCATGCTGTATGACCTGTGACATGAAATTGTCTTCCAAATTAGTAGCAGAGATTGTCTGTTCTTCATTTAGTATAAGCCTCCTACACAGCTGTTTCTGTTTCAATTATTGACTGTGTATCAACCTACATATAAAATTGCTGATCATTAGAACCTGCTTAATATTATTGCTTTATCATATACCTGACTCTGATCCCAGCAAATCCCTAACTTTGTGCAAGTGTACAAAATATACAAGTGTACGAACTGATGTTGGTTTGAAGTGTAGCCACACCAGAAATTTATCTGATTTAGTTTTTCCTTCTGTTTGCTCACGCTGTATTTTGTAAATTAACAAAAAGAAACAATAAAAATATATATTTTTAAAAGCTTCCTAGTGCATTCCTTCTTATAAAAAAAATTTACCAAATTGTTAATTTTGCCAAATGTAAATATTCTACTACCTCTTTACTGTTTTGTTATATATATCAAGCTGGCAGGAATGCACAATACACTTGATTGATGATGGTCAATTCTTTGTATAATTAAAATCAATGTTGTAGTGATTTACAAAAGTTGTTATAGATCCTCGGTCTTGATGTGCCCAGTCATACCACAGTGCAGGCATTTGTGTGATGGAGTACCTCTAATGTAAACATAATGCTGTATAATATCCATCACTTGAAGGTAAAATCTCCAACACTGATCTGAGACAGGCAGATAAAATGGAATTGCAGCAGCAGATGACTTGCAAAGAATCTATCATGTTATAAGTGTTATTAGTAATGAACATTCTGTTGAAAAATACTGAAGTACAGTAAGAAATACTTTCTGTGTACTGTACCGTGCAGTGCATGTAAGAAATTTGTTTAAATGATTTTAAAGAATTGTGTGTTCATTTATTCATTTTATCATCCTCACATGATTGTTTGTTTGACATGCAGGATAAAGACTGGTAGAACACTACTGCCTATTAGTCTGAAAAGATGAACAGGAAGTTAGAAGATAACCTGGATTAGGCAGTGGAAAATGAAACCAGAGCTCTGTGTGTGTCTGTGTGTGTCTGTGTGTGTGTGTGTGTGTGTGTGTGTGTGTGCGTGCTTCATAATGGTTATGGATGGTTTTTAAAATCTATTAAAATTGATCATACCCCAATACTACTATTTATTTGAAATAATGAAAAACAAGAATTTAGATTTTCCAAAAGATACACTGCTGTTGAGCTATTTTAAAGCAACCTTAAATACACATTGTTCTTGTAATTTACAGGGTTGTGACCTGACAAACATCTCATGTAGACTCACACACAAGGAAATGATATACTACCATCTGCCTTCTGCCAAGAGAGAGGTAGAGTTGCAGTGCTGGAATCACAGTCTGCCAAGTGATATATGGCTTCAACAAATACTGCATGTTGACATGCTGTTATAAATATTGCTGACGTGAATGGTTGTATTTTCTCCGGCTGAAAATAGGCAGCATGAAATACACTTCCGCTTCTTTCCTTTTGTTGGATTGAGTGAGATCTGGAGCATTATTAATGTGAATAAGTTAAATGTACTGCAGCAAGCAACTGGCCTATCATGTTGAAGTAAAAGCACCTCTTTAGAACACTAACTGTCCTGGAAGATATCCAATTTAGTTATTTTTATTTTATGCTACTTGGGTGTATCAGATGATTGTGAAACTTTCACATAGATTAGATCTGTTTGGACCAGAGAAAAAGGATATACTTTAGCATGGCTTATACTCTTAGACAAACAATAAATAAATAAACCTAAGTGGTTATTTATTTGAAATATTCTATCTATCTATCTATCTATCTATCTATCTATCTATCTATCTATCTATCTATCTATCTATCTATCTGTCTGTCTGTCTGTCTGTCTGTCTGTCTGTCTGTCTGTCTGTCTGTCTGTCTGTTAAAGTGGCAAAATTATTGCTACCATTTACTTTTCATACTTTGTGCTCCCTTCCTCTGCCTACACAATACCTCTGAGTTTCTCTTCTCTTCTCTTCTCTTCTCTTCTCTTCTCTTCTCTTCTCTTCTCTTCTCTTCTCTTCTCTTCTCTTCTCTCTTCTTCTATTTTCTTCTCTTCTCTTCTCTTCTTCTATTTTCTTCTCTTCTCTTCTCTTCTCTTCTCTTCTTCTCTTCTCTTCTCTTCTCTTCTCTTCTCTTCTCTTCTCTTCCTTTTAATGTGGAAATACACTGTAAAGGGATTCTTTTACAGACACCCAGGTATACAGTTTAGTAGAAATATACTTCAAAATTATTTTACTTATATGAATTTATTGGGTTGCCAATAATTGTGTCACATGTTTAACAATTTTTAAATATGAAACTGTATTGTCTGTAGTCTTTGATATCTTTGAGTATTTTTGTGAACATAAGATAAAAGTAAAAAAAAAAGAAAAACGTACAGCCGTCTTTGCTTACATTCAGCAAGGGCGCCAATATTAGGGGAGGAAATGTGTATTCAAAGAAACTGAAAAAATCCAAAACAGCATAATATTACAGAAATTGACAAGGTAGCGCTGATGGCTGCTGAACTACATTACCCATCAGTCCCAGCATGTCTCACAACTCCGTCTCACCTGTGACTCATTATGCCTTGTTAACGTCACAGTTAAAGATTCAGTCTTTCAGTATCTCAGCTTCTGTTGTAATCTTTTTTTTTATGTGCCACTGTATTGCTTTTACTGATTTATGTGATAAATAATCTGCAGGTTTATCTACCTCTGTCTGCTATCTCTGACAATGAGATATCACAATGAGTGTTCACACCCTGATTACTTTGGTATTTCTATTCTGTTAAACATAATCCTCTTATTTATTATAGATTTTTTTTAGAATTTATTATTTTATTTGTTGCTTTTTCCCAATTGTTTTTATTACTATGTAGTTTAATGGATTGATGCCTTTTGAATGTTGCATTTGAAAAACACACTTTGGTAGAGATACGTTGAAAAGAAATGCATCAATCACTTCAGGGTTCTAGATAGAACATTTAATTTTTTTCAATTGTGTGATGCTATTTTTTTTATCACACAGAATAGTTTATATTATATTAACAAAAGGATGTGTTGAAAAAAGTGTGACTAGTAAATATAAACTAGTGATACATTTGGTGGACATAGATACATTTTACACTACAGCTTCTCTCACTTTAAAAATATACACCAAACTATGGAGAATAAAGTGCAATAAGTATGCTGCACTGCATTGCTAAATCCTAGTTTCTAAAATTGGATCTATGTGTGGCAGTCAACATAGAACGTTTTTAGTTTTACCAGTTTGGGAGAAAACAATGCATAAATGACTTTCAGTAAATGCTTGCCTGATATTTTTCTATGAAGCAATCATAGTAAATGAAAGTAAAAAAAAAATATCTTAACATTTTTGCCATGATGACCCATTCCATTCAGGGCATATCTATCCCAAGTATCTTCAATCCAAAATATACCAGCACTCTGACCAGGATGAAGAGGTTGCTGAAAAATTAATGAATAACATATATCTTACATTGCTTACATGCAATCATAAATACATAATTTATATTTCTGCACATCTATGACTCACACCCCCATTGCTTTGACTCTTGGTTAGTGAAAGTCATGGAAACCATCCTCTTTGGCTTTTCTCTGATATTAATGGATTTTCAGTGCAAGTTTCTTTCAGAATACAGACCCTGACTAAATTTAGAAAAGGAAAGAAGAGGAAGAGCAAAAAGTCCACTCACAAGGGCATAAAGTTTATCCAGTTCAACTTGCTGATTTTTCACTTAAAGAACACAGCTATGTAGCCTTTCTCAGTAATTGAACAGTCCGTGGGCATTATGCAACCAGCCCACGAGTGGGCCGACAGAGCCAGAAGGGGAGAGGAAAGGAGAGGAGATGTGGACTGAGGGTGGTGCTGCTAGTAGGCAGGATGGTGGGGGTTAGCAGTGCTTGGGAATGTGTAGGAGGATAGATGTTGAGTGTGTGAGTGAGAAAAAAAAAAAACAACAAAACAAGTGATACAGTAGGTTTTGAGTTAGCAGTCAGTACATATACCAGTGCTATGATGAAATCCGTTGAAATGCTGTTTCAGTTGTTGAAATCGTTATTGTGAGCAAATGTGAGAGGAGAAGTAAGAGGAAAGGGGTAAGCCCTGGAGCGAAGGAACACCCAAATTCATATAGATGTGCCTTTGTTTTAGCCAGTTTGCCTAAAGGTATTAAGGATCATGATTTTTTTTTTTTACTTTATCAAAAAAATGTGATCTAAAAAAGAGAACAGTTTGTAAACTGTTGAGTTTCTGCCAAAAGACTGCCCAGTGTGCGAACATATGTTGGCATTAAAGATACCTCTATATTTTTAGTCATGCCTGTGTAGAGCAGCCAAAACTCCCCACATCCTGCCGTGCTCAATGTGCAACACATCCCACAATGCAACGAGTAAGAATCATTGCAGCTCTCAGCTGTGCCTCTGCATGCTGCTGTGTACATGTATATGCGTATCTATATGTATTTTCTTACTCTTTCTCTCCAGGCAGGTGTACATGCTCTATTTTAAATAGTGCTACAGCTGAATCACTGACTTTCACTCTGTATTTTTCCTCTTTCCCTTTTTCAATGCTTCTTTTATTTGCATTTTCATTTCTTGCTCACTCGACTCCCACACTCTAACCCCACATGCACCATGCCTGAGGCTCCACTAAACCATCCTGTTCTGGCTTTTCTTAAAACATCTGGATGCATACATAGAAATTTACCCTCATTTGGACAGAAGCAATTGTCAAAACATTTTCAGATCCTTTTGGCTCTCACATAAAATGTCACATACTCATACTTTTTTGTTGGTATAGCTTGATTTTATCTAACAATCTGGAATTTATACAGGTACATCTCTATAAATTAGAATACCATTACACCCCAGGTACCTGAACTCATCCACCTCTTCTCCCTGCAACCGCACCACTCCACTGCCCTCCCTCTCATTAACACACATGTACTCTGTCTTACTCCTACTGACTTTCATTCCCCTTCTCTCCAGCATGTACCTCCACCTCTCCATTCTCTTCTCAACCTGCTCCCTACTCTCACCACAAATCACAATTTCATCCGGAAACATCATAGTCCATGGAGACTCCTGTCTGACCTCGTCTGTCAACCTGTCCATCACCACTGGAAACAGGAAAGGGCTCAGAGCCGATCCTTAATGCAGTTCAACCTCCACCTTGAACCAGTCTGTCGTTTCTACTGCACACTTCACTGCTGTCACACTGTCCTCATACATGTCCTGCACCACCCTCACATACTTCTCTCCCACACCAAACTTCCTCATCCAATACTACAACTCCTCTCTTGGCACCCTGTCATACACTTTCTCTAAATCCACAAACACACAATGCAACTCCTTCTGACCTTCTCTATACTTTTCAATCAACATTCTCAAAGCAAATAATGCGTCTGTGGTGCTCTTTCTCTTAAAAAAAGAAAATATTATTGTAACATGGTAAAGTGGTGGTTCTCAATATTCAATATTCTTATGTCTTTTTACATCAAAAGAGAAAAATATGGAGAGGCTTGTGATTAATACAAAAAACTAATAAACTACAAACTGCTCTTGTATAAAAAGGAGTAATCTATTTCTGGGTATTGGCAGTGTCGGCTGTGGTCTTCTAAGAACACAGCCTGTTACTATACCCTTGTCAATGCATTCGGTAGATGATGCAGAATTCAGCCAACCTGACAGTAAGCCCATAAAGTCCAAAGTCTTATTCAGGAAGAAATTTAAGCATGTTAATCAGTCAATACATTCCCAGTAAAAAGAAAGGTATATAATTGAACAGTAAGAAATTTAGGTGTAGACAGCTAACAGGTCCTGAGATTCTAAAGGTTTAACTATAGGCCACACTACTGTTCTCAAGGGATTTATCTGAGATTTTATCAACACCCCAAATCTTTCATTAATAAAACATTGTGACTCGCTTCCCACATGCTCTCTCCTCTTTCTTTTTGAGTGCCACACTGTGAAATGATTCTGTGGGGAACGAACTGGAACCGAAAGCGCTTGATGCCTAATTTGTGATCAGCATCTGAATCTAACTGATCCAGTTTGATTTGACTGTATTTTGGACACAGTGCTTTGGGATCTATTCTTGTGAACTAAAAGAAATGTAAGATGTGTCTTTTTAAATTCCATGTTCCATGTCAGTGTTTGGTCTGTCTTTAGTTATTAAAACTTAAAGATAAGTTTAAGATTCAAGTTTTATGTCTTAGGTTTGTGGCATACGTTAATAAAGAGATGTTTTGGCAATGTAGCTGTAGCTGGAGTTAGAGTTTTACTGTATTTACAGTTCAGAAAATCACAACATACCATTATGAAAACTGACATGTTTATCATTAAGTGCCTATAGGTATTAGACTTTATTTAGATTTTTTTTATTAGGGTTATAAGTTTAATTCAAATATAGGGGATAAAAATAATGTAAATATGTGTTTTATCCTGCAAAATACACAAATAATAAATAGGCTAATATTATTTTACATAGTAAATCAATTTTTACTCCAATTTCACCACTATAACCATTTTTATTATGATGATGACAACATCATTACTCAACATCCTTAGCAACATTTGCAGGCTCTGACAAACTCCTGGGTCTCAGTTTCTTTATCAGCCATCACCAAAACTCTTCTTCGGTCCTGTAACTTTAAGGATTTATAATTACAAAATAATATATATATATATATATATATATATATATATATATATATATATATATATATATATATATATATATATATATATAAAATTATAAGATTTTATTTTTTTTTATACCCCTCGAGGCCACATATCCACCAGGCTAAAACTCGCTTTGCACAACCACGTCAGTGCAAATACAGGTCATACCAAACTGGATTTTTTAAAATATTGACTTCCAAGTTCAGGCCCAACTCCTACCTTCGACTTTCCGAAGCTGTTTTTCTTTCCAACCCTGTGTATTGTGCAGAAATCTGGCTCACCTACAGGAGACATTTAAAGTACTTGGTTGTAGCGACAATGTTATATTTATTACAGAGTAGTGATAACTCATTGCAATATTAGATTGAAGTCTAAAATCTAATATCTACTAATAGCTTGACAACTAAATTATTAGGGGTGAGCAATGCATTATATTCTGAGGTGTCAACAGTAACATATTAAAAATGATATAGGGGCAGACTATTAAACACACACTTAATAATGTTTAGCCAGCTCAATTTATTTTTCAAAACTGTTTTTAGTTTGCAATGCCCTGTTGGGTTTGTGTCATGTTTTCCCTGAATACGACACTTGGTGAACTGCTGAAACCCTTTCATTCAAATACAAACCACTTATCTATCATTTTATCTTTTTGTGTTTTTTAAAGGTTGATTGGATCATGTGTGTTTAATCTGTCCTATATAAGTTTTTTGTTAAAGGCATCCACCTTGTTTGCATTCAATACATCAAAATTTCAGCAATGTACTTCTTAATCACTTCTGATGTGTTACCGAAATTACCTGGCTATTGGCTGTAAATCCGACAGCGTAAGTCCACAGTATTTAAATGTCTGTTAACATCAGTCAATATTATAATATATTTTTCTGATAGTGTATGTGTTTGCATAACAGTATTCTATATAAATATACAATATGCTAGTTCACATGATGATGCACTATTATCATTAAGAGATTTCCAATGATTGTTATTATATAGAAGTGGTACTAATTACATGTAGAGCTTGCGATTATTATTGTGGTGCAGCTATTGACTGTGAAATTGTCTAAAATTGGTGCATTTAAAACATAGCTTTCAGAATAGAAAGATGAAAACATCACATGCTTTTATTTCATCTTCATAAAGTCATGTTGCTAGGAAACTAGGCACTATAGATGCCAAAAGGTGAACTCTTGTAGCCATTGAGACTGTGATACAAACAATGTAAAGGCATAGTTACACTGAAAAAAGTCAATTTCTTCCTCATTTGTATTGGCAAATTACATAAAATGAACTAAAATAGGGTGAACATATGACTAAAATCAAAGTGGGGCAACATCATCATCATTTTAGCTTAAATTCAAAAGATATGTCCTATTTTCATGTATAGTGTCAGCTTGAGCAGATGCTTACACTGATTTTCTGGATGGCTCATTAAAATGAATAAAATTGCCTGCGTTTAGTCCATGTCTCTAAAGTTGCTAGATTTAGAGTAGAGGTGTCCAAAATGAGGGTTTTTAATCAGTATGTAGACCAATGCCTTTAAAAACACACAAACATTTCCATTTAAGCATATTTTCTCTCTGCTGTCAAATGCAACATGATGAAACATAAAAACAAGAGACAATTAAATAGCAATAGTGTATTGACAGTATATTGTGTATAAATAACCTTAGTTGTATTTATACGATTATTCTGCAAATTAACAAATTTGGTGATTTAACAATAAGGCTTTTATCCTGCTTATTCCCCATTAAAGGTAACTTGACCTAATACATTTCAAATTTTGCTTAATAACTTAGAAGTATAAGCCCAAGAAGTATATGCATTAACCCTAAGGTGATACATTTTTTCAACATTGTGGTGAGAGGAAAAGGTGGTGGGTACCTGGCATTAATTTGGAACAGGTACAATAACCATCACAATGGCTTTTTGAAAGAACTGGTAGTAAGTCCAGATAACCAGACTTCCAAATAACTAGAATTTCCAGTCAATTATTAGAAATCCCTCAAATGAATGCATAGTCCAGCCTGACTGACTCTTTATACACTACAGTAACACTTTTATCTGTTTTCACTTCTCTCCCTTCCTCCTGTATACTCTGCAATGTTTGATCAGCTTGTCAGAATTTGTTTCCTCCTGCCTTTGGCTTTGCTAATAAATGTCAGCTGGGGCACAATTACATTGACTCACCATCGGCTGCAAGTCAACATACAGTATGTTCCTATGACTGAAAGACAAGGCAAGAACTGTTTGGTGTCTCTTCCTATCCAGTTAAATACAACACTGTCTGACTTTCTTTGACTTTACCTGCTGTCTTAGTAGACAAAAAAAAATCAATTTAAAGCTATCAGCTTTGCCATAACACTTAGCGATCAGGATAACTGTAAGAAGAGCGTGGAAAAGGAGGTGATCATTCCCAAAGCAATGAGCTTTCTCTATACACACTACATAGACACATAACCATAAAATATATAATTTTTGTACATGCCATTCCATATTTAGTCTCCATTTGCTGTTATAATAGCCTCCACTCTTCTGAGAAGGCGTTCAACTAGTGTGGTTGTGTAGATTAGGTTTCATTTGGTGTTAGTAAATTCAAGTAGCCAGGTAGGGTTAGGAGGCCTGGGGTGCAATTCTTCCCAAAGGTGTTCAATAGGGTTGAGATCAGAACTCTATAGAAGGCCAGCCCAGTTTTTCTCTTCTACCAATGTAAACCATATCTTCATGGAGCTGGCTTTGTTCACATATGTATTGTTATGCTGGAACAGGTTTGGGCCTCCTAGTTGAAGTGAAGGGAAAATGTAATGCTACAACGTCCAAAGACATTTTTTACAATTGTGAGTAAAAACACAGATAAAATATAAAAAACACAAAATTGTTGTTCATATAATGTAGGGTACATTTCTTGGTATCTACCCGGTATGTTTATTAAAAGTCTAGCAGTTGAGCATTAAAAGTTTAGTGAACAAAAGCTTTAAAAAAATATATAACAAAAATATAAAATATATATATAAAAAATATATAACATGCTGATTATTAAAAAACCCAGTCTATATTTGGAGAAAAAATGTTGCCACATGTACAAATAGTTTAGTTGAATAAAAGTATTAGTTTCCATGTAAAAAGTGCTCTTGTTTTTGGACATTAGCTAGTTTGCGTATTGACTTGACATGACTTGAAAAGCAAAACAGAATGCTGCCAGAGCTAGTATGATCCACAGAGATTGAACTTACACACCCCACATTTCCACTAATTGCAGAGTGTGGGATGACCCACTGGTTCTTTACAATTTTTTAAATAAGTGGAAGAACTGGGAAGAAATGTTTGAGATTCTACTTCAAATCACATAGTAAAAAACAAAAGTATAAAAACAAGGTTCTCCTGATAAAGGTTTCAAAGATCCACATGTATTTTATTTTGGGGCATCATGTTGAAATTCCTTTAATGTGTGGAAGTAATTTGTTGTCCTGCCATCTTCCTGTATTTATTTTGAAGGCTTAAACATTTTTCATTTTTCAATATTCGATTTTTGTTCTGTTTTTCCTAATAGGGATTGCATTGGCACAAGGTGGAAAAGGTCAATCCCAAGCCACACATTTTAGCTACTCCTGAGGGATCCCTAGATGTTTTCAATCCAGGTGATTTTTTTTTTTATCTTTCTTCACATCTAAAATCTACCCTGGATTAGTCGATTAGGATGTGCCTCATTCAGATCTACTAGGAGCCCTTTGATGGAGTATCTTTGTAAGGTATCAAACCACCTTAACTGACTTTTCCCTTTTTAGAAAAACTCTTAAGCTACTAACTGATGTAGCCATATAATTTAGTTTATGTTTTGGGTCCTTTAATAAGGAGTAATACATTTTAAATAAAACTGGTTCCTAGTGCAATCTGGAAACCTTAAATAGAAATGTATGATTCTTCCCAGAATAAATTTTAAGAAAGAAATACAATCGAGATTATATTGATAGCATTTATATTTATTGTATATAGATGTGCAATAGGATGGACATGGAAGGAACATCCTTGCATAGACCATAGACTATGCTTTCACCAGCATCATATGATAAACAGAATGTGTGTGTTTGTGTGCATGTGTGTGTGTGCGTGTGTGTGTGTGTGTGTGTGTGTGTGTGTGTGTGTGTGTGTGTGTGTGTGTGTGTGTGTGTGTGTGTGTGATTGAACACATAACTTTGTATGGTAAAAAATGTATGTATGTACTTACAAATATGTGATGATGATGATGATGATGATGATGATGATGATAATAATAATAATAATAATAATAATAATAATAATAATAATGATAATTTGGCATTAAATTGAAAAAAGTGGGTGTTGAGTCAGCTTGATTTTCATTTCAATTATTTGGATCATGCAGTTCTTTTTTTTCATGCAGACTATAATTAAGTAGTAAAATGAACACAAAAGCTCACCACATTAACCATTTTTAAACATAATAAAGACATGGGTTGAATATTAAACGTTGAATGATGAATTTCAGCCCAGCAATTCAATACATTTTAATACTTTTAGACCAAATACCACTTTGTGGTACTCTGTTTCACATGGCTTTTAGCAATTCAGAGTAAGGGTCAGATGACTTCTGTGCAAGAAAATCAAAATGAAGTGTGCAAGAAAATTTCTGAAAATGAATAGACATTTATATTTTTTAAGTAAAGGCAACAGAATGTATGAACATCTTTTGTCATTAACTATCATGTTGAGTAAAGATATCCATTAATACCTTCACGTTAAAGCTTACATAATTATTGTTAAAGCTGATGCAAAGGAAAAAATAAAATAACATAAAATCCAGTTGGGTATGGAGTTCAAAAAACAAACAGTTTTTGCAATGAAAAAATGAAGACAACTTTTGAATATATTTAAATATTGGTCTATATTTAAAAAAAAAATATTTCAATCTATACCACATTATGGAAAAAATAATATATTATGAAACTTTTCTTGATTCTGCTTTACTACTTAAATTTTGGCCCATGCATTTTCTTTTTTTGCTGTGTAATTACAGAATTGAGAACTAGTCCTTGAAATGCTAAATGTACAAGTCATGCTTTCCACTATTCTTTTGTGATACATAGTATAAAGCTCAGTTTTGGTATGCAATTTCGGTGTATATCTATTATTATATTTAGAACAATGCAGTATTTTGAATCATAATCAAATGCTTAAATATATGAGGGCAGTTAAATCTTCATGCTCTTCATCCAAACTGAAGAGTTAAAATCTGACTATGATTGGTCCTTTTGTTTGTCTGTAATGGCTTTTTAAACAGTCCATTCCTTCCTCTAGCTTTGGCCTCGTTATCTCATTAAGTTTGTTCACTGCATTATTATATAGAAATATATAGGAACAGTACTTCGCTTATTAAACACGTTGTGATCTCCTGGAATGAAAGCATACTGCTGCTACATTGTTTCCCTTCATTTATAAGATCTATTTATATACTTACAGGCGACAAAGTGCTGCAGCTTTTTTTCCAACAGTAACAACCTAACTCCTTTCTAGCTTGGCTCTTTCCTCTGAGTAGATTTGCAAACTGTTTTTCCTAAGCAGCTTTTATTAATAGACATGCAGTCCATATGTCAATAACGTATCATACAGAATAATCTCCAGTGTAGCATTATTTGTCCTGTTTACAAAGCATTTGTTCCTGTTTCCTTCAATTAACAGTTGTTCCGATGGTTAAATGTACTACAGTATGTACTTTGAGCAGTAGGTTGCTTTAGGTTGATTTCCTGGCAGAGTTAAAAATTCAGCTAAAAATAACACCATTGCTTGCAAAATGTAATAAATATGGTGTCTCAGATTATATTTTGATTATTTGAACAGTGTCACAAATCTTTACACTGTTATGGAATAAACTAGTGGATAAAAGTTTAATAGATGTTTAAAAAAAGGCAGTGGTGTCCTAGTAGAATGTTAAGCTTCTGGGATTTCAGTCCATACATGACCACATCGAGGTAGACAAACACACAAAACATATAAAAAAAAAAGGCTTCTTATGTGATTTTATATATATATATATATATATATATATATATATATATATATATATATATATATATATATATATATATAATCATAATAAATTAAATAAACAAATACAAAGATAAATGAACAGACAGATGCAAAAGAAAAATATATATTTCTAACTCATTGACTGTTTCTCAGATTAATTTATCAACTGGGATTTATGTACAATGTTTGATAGGTCAAAAACAAATATATCCCACCTGTTTTCTGAGGTCTATCTGTTCTTATTTCCATTTTACAACTTCTAAAGTTTCTTTAGCAGTCATCAAATTATCACTTTCTGCACACCGCAGCAATCTTCAGTGACCTTGTTCGTTCTGAAATGTCATGCACACAAACACCAAACTTTGTTTTGCTGTGCATATTCTGATTATTATAGTACAAATTAAAATCAGATTGGTCCTTGACATTGCATCATACAGTTAAAAGGAGTTGCACAGTAAAACTTGATGTTATTGTACATGGAGGCACTTTTTTAAAGTTCTGTCAGTGAGGGGGTTAAAGGCACTATATGCAACATATACAGAGTAATATATGTATATCTTCAAACAGCGAAGATGTCCAAGCAGATACACTAAATAGTTTACTTGTAAAGTTGACTAAATGGTTAATATGTTGTAAAATCATAAACATGTTGCAAACAGTAAAGGGTAGTAATGAGTTGTGCAGTGGCTTTTCAGAAGTTTACTGTTGGTTCCATTCTTGTTAAGTTGGTAAAACAAGCATGGATGCAATGTTTTGAGTTTTGAAGAGCTGCACTAGCGGGTAAATAGAGCCTAATGAATCAGCCCATATGCAAAACATTGAACTCGCTGGCCATCAGATACCAATAAATCCTACAAAAAACCTAATTAGTGTACCTTAAAACAATTTCCATTGCCAGTTCTACATTTTGTAGGGTTTCACCTCCATGTCCCATTAACTGCAGATGTGATACTGTCGGGAATGTAACAACATTGCTGATAAATGCCATTACAATGTACATCTGTATTGTCTATTCTTGAAATTATTTTGGATCCCTGTATTAATCTACTAGTACATAAAAAAGATCCATTATGATCTGTTAATAATGGTGTCATGCATTAATTACCAAGATACATAGTACCTGAGTTGAGGAGGCTTTGAAGCTTCACTCCAACCTTACGATTATAACATTCATTTCTCAATTCATACCAGGAACTAAACATAATGCACACTGCATTTTGCAAAACCAAAGTCTGAAATTTGAGGGCAATATGTAAATGAATAGAAAAAATATTGAGGTAATGATTTGTGCATGCCATGATCAGTAACCAAATAATATTTCAACATGCTTAAACACTTCCAAAAGCTATGTTCTTTTTCACATGGAATTGGATCTTATAGCAGTTAGAGTTTTAGCATTGATGGAGAAATATCAGCATTGGCTAGAAGCCATGATTTTCCATTAATAAAGAGGTGCATTGCTGTTCAGAGAACCTCGAGATCAACAGCACCTATGCCTAAAAATGAGACAGCACATCAGAATCTGCATAATGCTCTAGGAACGTAATTCCAGATGCTGAGGACAATGTTTTTATACTAATCCATGTCTTGTTTTCCTGGTAATCACACTGTTGACAGGTGGTGACAAAGTTCCCATTTGGACTTTTTTATTTTTTTATCTCCTTTTTATCTGCAATATCTTTTTTCTCAGCAAACATTTTGAAAGTCAGTGGCATATGAATGTATTCCTTGTCTTGATAAAGCCAATGCAATGCAAAAATGCATTGAACTAGGCTTGTATAAATCACTCCCATATTTATAATACATCATTAGTGTTTCTTCAAACTAAAAGTGGAGCAAGAATTACACATCTGTCAGAAGCTTGCCCTTATTCACACAGTTCTGGTTTGAGATGTGAGTGCAGTTTCCAGTTCTCAGGTTTGCCTCCCTAAAATTGTCAATGCTGTTATTCATGTCATCATCTGTCTCCACGTATTCCGACTTACTTATGATAGAGGAGCTGCGTCGACTAGAGTTGGAGTCGGACGCAATGTTGGGATTACTCACATTGAGGAGCTGTGCCTGCTCCTCCCCTTCTGTTTCTCTGTGGTAAAAATAGTTAAAGTTGGACACAATCACTGGGACAGGAAGTGCAATGGTAAGCACACCAGCAATAGCACAAAGAGAACCCACGATCTTGCCTCCGATGGTTACAGGGTACATATCACCATAGCCTACGGTGGTCATTGAGACGACGGCCCACCAAAATGCATCCGGAATACTGGTGAAGAAAGACTCCTTCTCCTCAGCCTCTGCAAAATACACTGCGCTGGAGAACAAGATCACACCAATGAAAAGGAAAAAGATCAAGAGGCCCAGCTCTCTCATGCTGGCTTTTAGTGTCTGCCCCAAAATCTGCAGGCCTTTAGAGTGCCTTGACAGTTTAAAGATCCTGAACACCCGGACAAGACGAATAACCCTGAGGATAGCCAGAGATGTGGCCTGTTCACCTCCTCCTGCTTTTACTTCCTTGCCCTCTTCATCTTCAGCAAGCTCTGTGCCAAGTGTGATAAAATAGGGGATGATTGCCACTACATCAATCGTGTTCATCATGTTTTTAAAGTAGGCTGCCTTGCTTGGGCAAGCGAAAAAACGGACTATCAGTTCAAAAGAGAACCAAATAATGCAGAGGGTTTCCACAATAAAGAAGGGGTCTTTGAAAATGTTTGGCTTGTAGTAGGTAGTAGTGTTCCCAACAGTTTGCATACGCCCACGTGGATCCTCTTTGAGTTCTGGCAAGGTCTCTAGACAAAATATGACTATGGAAATCAGAATGACCATTACTGACACAATTGCAATGCCACGCGCAGGGCCTGAGCTCTCTGGATGTTCGAATAGAAGCCATACTTGTCTCTGAAATTCATTTTCTGGCAGGGGGCGCTCCTCTTCCCGAATAAAGCCCTCATCCTCCCGAAATTTTTCCATGGCCTCAACTCCAAGCTCGTAAAATTTGATCTCTTCAGAGAACATGTCTAAAGGGACATTGACAGGTCTTCTCAAACGCCCACCTGACTGGTAGTAGTAGAGAATGGCATCAAAACTTGGTCGGTTCCTGTCAAAAAAGTATTCATTCCTTAAAGGGTCAAAGTAGCGCATCCGTTTTTTGGGATTGCCCAGCAGCGTGTCTGGAAATTGGGCAAGTGTTTTGAGTTGAGTCTCGAAGCGCAGGCCTGAGATGTTGATAACAACACGCTCGCAGCACTCATGGTCCTCATGGTCATGGGGGTATGGATCATGTGGATGCTCTGGCAGGGTTGAGGTCTCATCCATGTTATCTCCTGCCACCACAGTCATTTTGCAGCTTTAGACTCACAGCACCAGAAAAAATATTGAAGCTAGATGAGAATACATCCAGCTCATGTATGGTTTTCGATCTCCACTGTTCACGCTGTTTATGACACAAGCCCCATTAGAAGTGCAAGATCATACGGTTCCTTTTTACTACTGCTCCCAGTTCCAGTAGACCACTGCATCATCTTCTTTCACGCACCACTTAACCGGAGAAAAACGAGACAGACAGATGGGGAGAAAGGATGGTAATTAGATATCAGAAGATATCACAGCAGAAAAAGCCTGCAGTCAGTTTGCCTGGTCAGCAAATTGTTCCTACCTGTCTAAAACATTAAATGCTGGATAAAATAATTTCTTGGAGCATTCACATTCAGGAGGAGCAGCATTTATACTTCAGTATTTATTTATCATCATTTAAGTTTAAGGTTGAAACCCACCTTCTGTTTTTAATTCCTAATGTATTACTAAAATATTACATAGATTTTTATGTTACAAAGCAAAATCTCCAGTGTTGAGTTTATAGACTATCAAGCGTATACAGTGTTGCAGTGCTTATATAAATCCTGTAGGTGTGTTAATGCAACACTTGACATTTTTGCAAGCAGGTTATACTGTATGACGTGCTGATCACTGCAGTGTGTTCCTTATAAATACCAAATAGCGTAGAACTGTGTTTTCATGCTTACCTTTGGTGAAGTTCATAAGGGCTTGTTCGGTACCGGGTCACTCCATCAGAATGTGTGTGCGCGCGCGCGTGTGTGTGCGCGCGCTACTGGTGCTACAACTTTGCACTGTCCCCCCTTTTTTCAATATGAATATCGCGTTACAGCAGTGCGCGCTGCGCTGTGCGCTTTCTTAAAATATTAATCGGATGCTTTTGTCCAGAGGTGCTTCCCGAGTCCCGAATCAGACGCAATCCGAATTTGCATAACAGGCAGGTGAAATCTTTTACACGGGGTGTTGAACTCATGCCGAAGGAACCGGATGGGTGCAAGATGAAGACGCGTGCAATGGAAACCGACGTCCGTTTGCGGAGCGCATCTTCTCCAGCGAGGAGCAGCTTCACCAGCTTTTATCCGCTTTGGTGCAAATCAACAAGACACGGACGTCCTGAGATGCAGACCCACACGCAGAGACACACTTTTTTCATCTCGCAAACACACTCTGTGGCACACATACGCCGCCCGGCTGAAGGAGAAAGGGAGGGTGGGAGGAAGGAAGATTTGCAAGCGAAAAGAAGTCCATGGTGATGTTAAAGCACATTGCAGGTTTTCATACACACACGCAGCGTGGTGAGAAAGAGAGAGAGAGAGAGAGAGAGAGAGAGGGGTTCCGACGCAATGCAGACACACTGTACTAACACAAGTGCTTTCCACGCCACAAACCCACAAATACTTGAGCAAGCGATGGCTTCCCTCCTCCGCTTTAAAGGCCAGTTGGTGTTTTACAGTAAATGTGCATCAATCTCCACGCGTAAACGCATGTTCAAAATGAATTTTGTATTCGACGAATGTGATAAAAAAAAAAAAAGAAAAGTTTTCCAGCAGGTTTTTTGCATTACGCGTTTGGCTGTGGCATACAAAAAATGGCATGCATAGAAAAATGACATGAATTGAAAAAAAACAATCCGATGAATGATAATGTGTACATAAATAATATATAGAAATGTTTGCTACTGTATTGATTTTTATCATTCGAATCTACTTATAAACATAGAGCTTCAGTTTAAGATTTCACCTTCTACAGTGAATTATGTTTTTAGAGCAGGAGCCTTCGGGTTTACTCACAATGCACCAGTCTGGCTGCAAGACTTCATTCCAACCAAGCAGAAGCCACACTTCCACTTTCCAGTTCACTTGTTCAATCTGGATTATTAAACTAAAATCAACTGGTGTTGCTTATGTTTTGTGAAAAAAAGATTGAACACCCCTGTTCTAGATTGTAGACTGATCAACATAATGTACTACCTTACACTCCCTTGAGAGTTATAGGAGATCATTGGCTCTGCTTTGAGTAATCAATAACATTATACATCAGAAAATGCATGTGCATTAACCTGTATGTTTCCGTGTCACTGGTGTGTAAAATAATTGTTACCTTTATTAGCTATCTATTACAGTGTAATGCGAATGTAGTGTACATATTGAATGATTTAAGGAACATATATAAAAGTTACGGACCACGCTTGTTAATTTTTAATAAGCTTTTAGAGCAACGCACTATTACATGTGCTTTCCCTTACTCCTTACTGCAATTTTTTTTTTTCTTTTTTACAGAAAAGACATTATTCTCTTTCATTTGCCGGGTAGAAGACATCTTAGAATTGGTTTACTCAAAGACCAGATGCATTTTTATTAGTGGTGCCATTATTCCAGGCCATTGGTGCTGACCCCGCCTGGGACCAACATTCAAAAATATCTAGTAAGTCATACTTGCACGACAATGACAGTTCGGCAGAAAAATATCGGTTTTCAGCACCTTGGACAGTGGCATGCATTTGATCATGAATAGGGATTTCCATCCTTATTCTTATAAATCTATTAACCTAAAAGTTTATATTAACCTCATAACTGACACTGTTGATTCAACTCAGTCAAGAGCACTTAAGACGATCCTGTGTGTAAAGTGTATAAAGACTATATATTGAATCATGCCTGATTGGCTGGGTCTTGATTATTTAAAAAGGACTACAATTGTTAAAAAATGGGTAAATCCCAGCCAATTCTCCCCATTTGGAGAAAACATATACTACCTACAATAAGGTTTGTTTATGACAGTGGGTTCTAATATTTAGTTACTTTTGATTATAGATTTTGACAGAGCAAGCTGAAAGAATAACAAACTTAGGTAATCAGCATTTAAGAACAGACAATATATCAACATACAGTCAAACAGCTCATTTTAGAGATTTTCTTTCCCTGTAAATCCTTTATCCCACCTGTTATCTACTTCGTTACCCCTTTTCCTCTGTCAGTCCTTTCAGCATTGCTTGCAGTACAAATGGTTCTGTACATCACAGTGTCAGCACTCTGTCTTTATACAAAAACATATTTTGATTTAATTTAACATATTATTATGATTTTAGTTGCAAGAAAACATGATATTGACAGCAAAAAGTATTCAGAACCAGCCTGATCTGCTATTAACTGGTTGTCTGCTGCATGGGGCAGTGGGAATCTTTCCCCAGAGAACTTATGTTAGCACTCTTTGTATTGTATTTATATTGCCCATTTTATTTATGTGATAATAACAATGAAACTAAATTTGGCAGTAAGCTTATATCTTTCTAATAACTTCATGAAAAATCATAATTGGTCATTAGAATTTCACTTTAAGGGGTGTATAAAGTTTTTAATAATAGCTGTATGAAGAATAACATTTGTTGAATAGTTGATATAATGGCTCCCCTATGGATGAGCCAATACATGGAATTTTTTTGTGCAGAAGAAATGGTTGGAGAAGTCAGGCTCAGAGAATAAGCCCATCATCTAGGTCTATCTAAGACTATGCATGCCAAAGCCACATGGCTTAAATTATTATGCAAACTATCAGCTTTGTGATTTTTCTTATTTGGTTAATAACCAGTATATTTGCATGCTCACTGATATGTTCATGCACCAGGCATTATGTGCTGCACAGCTGTGTGGAAGTATAAGTGATTATCAGTGGATTGGGTTACAGTATAAAGTCTTTCTAACAAAATTTATGTCTATTTGCAGAACAAATCCATCATTTAATCAATGAACTTGGCACACATGAAATGAGAGGTGAACCCCAACATGACTGAAGTGTGCGACATGGTTGGTTTACAGCAATATGTTCATTAAACTGTCATCTAGCTGAATTACTCAGCTAATCTTCCCTTTTTTGGTGATATCTTTTGAACAATGGCTCAACCTGTTTCACAGCTGTATTGCCAATCTAGCATGGGAAAATCTGTTTTGCATAGAGATCCCCTGAATATTAAATTTTTTTTAAACTACTGGTTATAATACACAGTGCTCCTGCGGCGCTCGCAGCTCTCATCACACTCATTCTTTTAGTATGTATCCATTAACACTGACGCCCACCATGTCACCTCTTTAAAGTGAGCAAGGGCTGCGAGCTCACACCCTGGTCATACCTCGGACTGATTGTAGCTTTTTGCCCCAGTTTGCCAGCACTGCAATGTAGGGACATCCTGCAGTTAGCAAAAGAGAGAGAGAGGGTTCAAAATATACAGCATGTTCCACACATTTCTCCATGGTAACCAGGAGCTAGCATGCACTAAAAGAGAGAGGGAGGAGGCGGAGGGAAATGGAAAGAGATAGAGTGGGAGGGAAAGAGTAAAAGCACCGCCTGGTGCTGTGCATGCAGAATCGAAGGGCATACCTACAATAAGAGTGACAGCTTTAACACATATATGCCATTATTTCTGCTACTCATAATGCAAAACCATGCAGGTGATTGTCACATGATTTAAACTACATTTTGATTTGTTCTCATATCTGATAATAATATGATGAACCTTGAAAGCTTGACCACTGCACACAACAGAGGTGTTGTTTTACAGATGGATGAGAAATAATAACAGTATTATTGGCAGCAGATTTTCCTTTTAACCAGACACCTACACGTTGAACCAGAGCTAACGTTAATGGGGTGACATGATAAAAATGTTAGGCTTGAATGCTGTTAAATAATAATTAATCTTCTGCTGGTTTACATTTAATATTCATTTATTTTTTTGCATGTGCCACAGACAACATTTACACTGTGTAGAGTAGTAGCTGTGTCCAGTGTTTTGAAGTCAATAGTGTGAAGAGAATGTCAGTAGTGTGAGGAGAATGTCAACTCATCTGCAGTTCTTGGCAGGCAGCAGTGTCTCAGCAACCTTTAACTCAGTGGTGCACAATGTGGTGAAATGTTTCTAAATCATTTTATTCTTTTATAGGTCACTGACCATTCCAGTCAAGTGCCTACAAATGTCTATAGCATGATGTGTTGAAGAGTACTGTTACATTTTTAGAAGAGTTCATAGTACTTTATTACAAGAGACAGAGCAATAAACTGCATGGAATGTGTGAAGTAAATGTGTGATATTGTATATTTATAATGATTTACCCCCAATTTTGCAATTCAGGTTTTGCTTCTTGAGTCGGTGACAGAGCATTATCCTGCTATTCTGCTGTTTAAAGGAAAACCCTGACAGTTGCTTTCAAGAGGAACCCCAATCCCATATGGCTCACTACACAGATAGGAAGTGGAAGAGTGCATAGAAGTGCTCTGCATTTTGCCTTTTTTTTTTGCACCTCCCAAAAATACATGATACAACCAGCACATAACAAATGTACTTTACTCCCAGTTCTATGCTAATGGCATTATATTGATCTGGGCTTGTCTTTAATCTTGCTTGTCTTTGTGAATCTAATCTAGTGGCTTGTGTCATCCTTTAGAATACTTAAAGCGTAAAAGTACTGGTGGATCAGAACAGGCTGACACTTCTTTGTGGTGCTTATTGCAAGTCCTTTTGCAGCTTCTCATGAATATTTACAGATCACTGACCTCAAATCATGTGCTTCTTATCTGACCTGTTTTGGTCATACTCACTGATTTTCAAGTAATAAGATATGCACATTTATTTCTGTGTAATTAAGTGGTTTTGCAGAGACTTACTGATATTTTACTCATATCTTTATTTTTTTGAGTCACGAACCATCATTTGTGCAATCTGATCAAGGTGGAATTATACAAATATTTGTACTCTTACATAGAGTTCCAAGAAAAAAATGCATACTTTTTGATATTATATTTCAATTTAGCTTTTTTAAGTATTGCCCAATAAACCCAAAGTCTTTTTCTCTCCAGAATCATGACCATTTATTATTTGCAGTCCATCTTTTAATGTCCAGTATTTAAGGTCTGAAGATGGCTTCAAAATCATCGGGCTGATTTCACGCTGCAAGGTGTAAAGTGGTAAATATACACTGATCAGGTATAGCTTTATGACCACACATCAGGCATAACATTATGATCACTTGCTTAATATTGTGGTGGTCCCCCTTATGCTGCCAAAAAAGTTCTGACCCCTCAAACATTAACAGCATCAACTTCTTCAGCATTTTGAGCTACAGGAGCTCGTCTGTTGGATCGGACCACACGGGCCTATGACCCTGTCGCCTGTTTGCCACTGTTCCTTCCTTGGACCACTTTTGATAGATACTGACAGACTGCAGACAAGGAAACATCCCACAATCGCTACAGTTTTGGAGATGCTTTTACCCAGTCATCTAGCCATCACAATTTGCCTTAGTCAAACTCGCTCAAATCTTTACGCTTGCCAATTTTTCCCTTATCTTTGAAGGACAAAATGGACACTTGCTGCCTAATATATCCCACCCCCTAACAGATACAATGATGAAGAAATAATCAGTGTTATTCACTTCACCAGTCATAATGTTACAATGTCATAATGTTATGCCTGGTCTGTGTATGAAAATGGGTAGATGCAGAAGAGAGAGAGAGAAAAAAGAACTTATTGAGACACCTAGATTATATTGTAATTGTGACCACTTGTGTGTTGATGTGTATTAATAAACTGGTTTATCAAAATACTGGTAATTGGTGGTATAATGGTATAACTGGTATTTTGTACTCTAGTTGCTATCTTGCAAATTTCCCCTGTGAGCAGAAGGGTTTTCTCTGGCACTCCAGTTTCTTCCCATCTGCTACAACATTGCAGCAGTGGGTTGGCTTTCTAAATTGGCCCTAGGTGAGAATGAGTGTAATTGTGGACTGACTCACACACACACACACACACACACACACACACACACACACAAACACACACACACACACACACAGAACCAGGTTGCATTCAGGCCTAGTGCCCAGTATTCCTAGGATAAACTCCAAATCCACTGTGACCCTGAACAGGATAAAGTGATAACGGATGAATGAATAAATGGTGGTACCTGTCTAGTGTACCTAGAGGTATTAGGTGTGGTGAGTAAGTATAAAATATATAATTGTTCTCACATAAATTTAGCCACTGAAAGAAAAATAGAGAAGCCAGTTTTGACATACAGTTCATTTTCCCTGTGTTGCTGCACACAGGTATTCTTATTATAGTATGGTTTTTATACACAGTATAGGTTCCAACTTAATATTTTTCATTCAAATTGAAGATTTTTTAGCATAGAACCAAATGACACTAGCACTTTTCAAAGTAGAACTGATTAAGTCGCAAGGATATATTTAAGCAATCAAAAACTATGGACAATATGTATTTTATCTTACGTCATGTGTCATTATCTAACAGAAATATAAATTACCAAATGCATAGACAAACCAGCAGAAGGACTTGTTTACACGAACAGTGATGAATTGGTTGATGCTTACTCTATTGTTTCCTATTGTTTCACAGAAATGGCTTCATTCAAATCACCATTTAACTGACCAACATATAGCCATGCAATAATATGCAGTTAAAAAAATGGAGCTTTTACAGCCATATTTTTATTTACTTGTGAGAAATCAGTAAAATATCTGATTATTACACTAGTGATCCTTCATCTTCTGAATAGATAAATACATTTTCCACATACATTTTGTGGCGATTGTACACACCCTGTGACTCTTACAGTGTACCTCACATTTAGCTGTATTACATGCAGTAAACCTGCTGGTGTGAAACTCCTGATCTCTGGTTTTGCCTAGCAACAGCAGTGTAGTAGAGGGTTTCTGCGACAGCCTTCACATACATTTAAAGGGGAACGGTGTTCCACATTTGAGAAACAGTTCTTCCTATTTCATTCATGCCTTTGGCTAAAATATTATGCTGTGTTTTTGTTCTAAGTAGTAAAGAGTGTAATGGTTGAGGGTGTTTTTTGGTATTTATGGTATATACACACAAAAAAAAATATGTACAGTGGCACCATCACCATCACCACTGAGGGGGATCCAATGTGTGAAATCAACTGCAGTTATTGTATGAATGCAGGCTCCTTTACCTCCATCCCCCAAAGTCTCATTCACAAAGCGCTTATATAATACCTGTGTTCCATTTATAAAGCCAATAGTATGAGAATGGGAGAAGAGACGTATTCACACAACGCCCTTCAAGATGAGCACTTGTGCCCCAGGGGCTGTTGAGGCCAGACTCTGGGGAGCTATTCTTAGCTCTCATGCTCTAGCACAGCCAATGGAAGAGAGAGAAGAACTGACAGATGTAGGGGGAGGGAATCCGACAAATGGGGAGTGTGGTGGTGTCGTATGAAAAAGAGGGAGAGTGGGGGTGTAGGAGCATGTAGGAGAAAATGACTGTGTGTGTGTGTGTGTGTGTGTGTGTGTGTGTGTGTGTGTGTGTGTGTGTGTGTGTGTGTGTTGGCATGGCTGGTGGTGCAGAAATGCCTTGAAAATGGCTTGGAACCACATGGCTGCATTGAGTAATTGTTTGTAATTGAATGGATGACTGAATATGAATGAGTGCATCATTACTTTCTGCTTGTACTGTTCACTTAGACAGCTATCTATAGCAGACATTCAAAAGCCATCACTTCTAATATCAGTGGTGTTAGAATTAACAAAATATTTTATATAATTAAAGAATATGGTATCACAAATGAGACATATAGTGTATACATATGATGAAGGGATGTATTATTTGTGTCTATGTCATAATCCTGATATGTAGGTCTGTATCTAGGTTTGAAATGAATTCCTCTTCTTTTTATTGTTGCTGCTGTTGGTTACAATTCTGCTAGGTTTAGTTACACTTGTAGCCTAATTTAAACTGCAACCTAACCATGCAGTTACGAATGATGACTGATACAAAAGTGTGATGATGGTGATGTAAATACATTGCTCACATTGATGAACGTGGTCTTTCATTCATCACAAGATTTATTTCTAGCGGCTTGCCTGCAAGACAGCAAAATGTCTAACTAGCATGGCTTTTTAGTTATGTCCTGTGGGAGCCTAGTCCCAATACACACTTCTACTCTCACTAATCATCTAGATGTAATCAACCAGATGCCATGTGAACCTGTGTGGCAAGCACTGTAAACAACCTGAATAGTATCCTTCTCTGTATTTGCTGTATACTATATATTAAGTACATATTCTACTTATTTTAAATAATGTATTCACATTCAGGTGAAAAATAATAATAATAATAATAATAATAATAATAATAATAATAATAATAATAATAATAAATATAATAATAATAATAAATAATAATAATAATAAAACCTAATACCTAAACCTAAACCTAAACTAATGCTAACTAAACTAATGTTTGGCTCCAGAACCATGTCTAGATTTACAATATTTACTCTCTGCCTTAGTTATGCTGTTATGCAGTGCCATTAATACTTAAAACCAGGCTCCAAAAGATAAAATAGGTTCATTTGCAAGTGGCATTTCACAGAGACCCTCGCTTTAACAAATTAAATAGAAATGTAAATGAAAAACCGGGGCTGAAGTACCGTAATTTCCGGACTATAAGCCGCACCCACTGAATTTGACAAAGATTTTTATTTTTAACATAAATAAGCCGCACCTGTCTATAAGCCTGTCTACACTGAAACTAAAGAACTTTACACAGGCTTTAACGAAAGACACTAAATGCAATATGTTGCGCTTCTATTAGGAGCATAGCGGTATTTTGCATGCCACTGCATTCTTCCGGTATTACTGCGTGTGTTCAAGACTGAGGATTATGTCCTTATAATTTTCTGATGCTCATTTCTATAACGCTGTTGCCAAGAAAAATAAAAAAGCATGAGTTTTGGAAACCTGTCTGTGCTCATATGATTTCTCTTGCAACTGGAGTTACCAAGCTATCCCTTCACCCTGACTCAACGCACTACAACGGCTTGTATCTAAAAGGTAGCCGACCAAGTAAGTCATTGTTCACTGTCTTCCTCCCTTCTTTCACAACTACAGTGGTACCTTGACCTACGAGTGCATTAATGTACGAGTTTTCCAAGGTACGAGTGGTTAGGGGTTGATTTTTTTGCTTTGTTACGCGAGCAAAAAATTGAGGTACGAGCTCGAGACGCTGCTGCTAGACGGCAAAGCGAAGCCAGAAAGCGAAGATTGTGACGAAAATTACGATAATCAAAGAAGAAAAAGTAAAAATTTTTAAGTTTAGGGATACGTAGTGTACAGGAGTAATAGTAAAAAACGAGTTTTCCCTCCGCCTCCGCTTATCGCCTCTACCCCCCCTCCACACACACACACACACCCCACCGGCGTTTTCGTTAGCTCAAGTCGTCTCATCTCCAAGGAAAATACACTGAATAAAACCTAATTATATCTTTACATACTCTTTCTATTATGTTTTTATACTAGATTTGTTATTTAGAAATGTATTTTCCAATTTAATAACATGAAACATAAAAACGGGGTGTCATTTTAAAGGTTTGGAACGGATTAATGCCATTTTAAGTATTTTCAATATGGAAAACTGATTTGATGTAGGTCAAGGTACCACTGTATTTCTCTGGGGAGTTTATCTTTTGTCATTGTCGTGCACCACCGGTGGAAGTTTTTTCTCCCGAAGCCGTGCAGCTCAGAACACAGGTGAAGTGCGTTTTTTCGTTTTTCGTTCGGAAATTTAATTGGTCTAATGTTATGTCACTCAGTTTTTTGGCTTGAAGTTTGTGAAACCAGGAAAAACCCAGGAAAAATCCATAAATAAGCCGCTTCGTTGTTTAAGCCGCGGGGTTCAAAACGTGGGAAAAAAGTAGCGGCTTATAGTCCGAAAAATACAGTAAGTTTATGGGAGTATGTCAGTTTAGCTCAAATGATATATTTCCATGTTTTATTTTTGTAATGGCTTTAAATGCTTTTTACTTAATTGGTATTCCTAAAACTCAAGATAGTTTATTTTTTTGTTGAGTGTATTACCTGGAAATAAATGAATGAGCTATTTCAGTATATTACAGTGTATAGAATTATCATAGATTTTTTAATATCCTATTGTGTATTCAGCCTCCATTGCTGTTATAATAACCTTCACTATTCTTGGAAGATGTTTTGTAGTGTGCTATTTATAATGTATAATGTTACAAGGACATTACTAAAGTCAGGTAATGATGTAGGGTAAGGAGGCCTGGTGTGCAGTCAGGTTTGAATTCATCCCAAAGGTGTTCAGCTGGGTTGAGGTCAGAGCTCTAAAGTAGGCCACTGAAGATTTTCCACTCCAACAAATGTAAACTATGTCTTTATGGAGCTGACTTTGTGCACATTTTCATGTTATAACAGGTTTGGGTGTCCTAGTTGAATTGAAGGGAAAATTTATTGCTACCACCTCCAAAGACATACTACATAATTGTTTGCCTCCAGCTTTGTGGTTTGGAGAAGAAAAGTCAGATGTCCCAGTATTTTTGTTTATACAGTGTATATTTAATCTTTTCTAGTAATAGTTACAAGGATTTCACATTTGATGTATAAATCTGTCATTGTGGCATGATACCCATGTGATTTTCACAACAGCTGGAATAGTATTTGTTTCGGTAATGTAGTTCAGGCAGGTGTAAGCACAGCAGCATTAGTTAGGCCCTCTAGCAGGTCCTGCTGTGCTCGCTGTGATAGAATTGATACTTGGATGCATAGTGGAGGGGTAAGTGCTGTGATCATAGCTTGACATGTTAAAAGATTAAAGCCCTGTCCCTGACTAATATTAAAAAAAACTTTTTAATCGCCAAAAAAACTGGCATTTAATGTTACAGAAAAATATAGCTGTTGAGAACATCCTCCAAGATGTAATTTTAAACATGACCCCTCCATAAAAAATAAAATAAATAAAAATTAATTGTGTCACTGATGAACTTGCACATGTGCTATAAATGTATTAAGACTCTGGGCATCATGGTTGCTTAGCAGGTTGTTTCTTTGTAGTCTGCAATTTGATGGTGAGCATTTTCAATTTATATTTAGCATTTTTGTGTGTGCTGAGGATTTCTATTTAAAATAGATGGGAAGCACTGCAGGGATGCACGGAGTATGGCCTGTTTTATGCATCTCCTTCCCTTAGGGAACTAGGGTTTACATACGTTCCCTTTCAGGAACCTGAGCTGTGTCGAAACACTTTGGGAACGAATGTGCAATCACACCATACTGAACAGTCCCTGCCAGGAGTGGCTCTGACATCAAGGTCATAAAACCTGACGTAGGTCAAAGGTGTGGACCAGCCCGCAGCGTTTCCTATGTCCTGTAGGGGAACTCTCACGGACCAGGCCGAAGAGGCCACCATACTCTGGGTTGAATGAGCCTTGACTCCGAAAGGAGTGGGAAGACCAGAGGACTCATAACCAGAAGCAATAGCATCCACTATCCATCTGCTGAGAGTCTGCTTATTGGCAGGAAAACCTTTTCTGTGAAGGCCATAGCAGACAAACAGTTGCTCCGACTTTCTCCACAGACTCGTCATGTGGAGGTATGTATCCAGTGCTAGCACTGGACACAGTCGATTTAGCGTTTTCTGGTCTGGAGCTAGGAAAGATGAAGGGCAGAATGCCTGCAAAACGACAGGTCGTGAGGAAGCCGTAGGCACCCTAGGCACATACACAGTTTTAGGGTAGAGAAAAGCACTGGCCATGCCAGGAGTAAACTCCAGGAGAGATGGGGCCACAGACAAAGCCTGTAGGTCCCCGATCCTTAAGGGAGGATATCGCCAAAAGAAAGGCGGTCTTTACCGACAGGTACCTAAGGGCCACCTCGGCCAAAGGCTCGAAGGGGGGCTTAGATAGAGCTGCCAACAAGATGGCCAAATCCCACACAGGCACTTTGGGTCGTATCCCCAGCCTTAGCCTCTGGGTGCCGTGTAGGAAACGTGTCACGAGAGGGTGTTTCCCTAGCGACTGCCCCGCAGGCAGGATACAATAAGCCACGATAGCAGACATGTAAACCTTTAGGGTGGACGGGACCAATCCTGTGGCAAACTTTCTACAAGTACTCCAGAACTTACACAACCAGGCAGTTGACTGGGTCTAACTGGTGGTGCTCACACTATGTCGAAAACAGCTGCCATCTAGCAGCATACGATCTCCTCGTGGAGGGAGCTAAGTAATGGAGGATAGTCTCAACTACCTCAGTAGAGAGACCAGCTGCTAGAAACTTAACTTCCTGGTGGGGAGAAAGAACCAAATGGGACAGTGCGAGGTCTTACGAGTCGCAAACAGATCTACCTGGGATTTGTATTATCTCTGCCATATATGCTCCACCACCGTGGGGTGAAGCCCCAATTCCCAAAAGGACAAGGTGCTCCCAGGACAGGGGACTTGAGACACTGAAGGGGTCTCATATGGAGGAGGCCAAGTGGAATCATGTTGGACGCTGCTGCCATAAAACCCAGCAGCATCTGGAACTGCTTCACAGTGAGTGGTGGGCCTTCTCTTACTCTCCCGACTGCTGTGAGAATGCACACTACGCCCAAGAAGGTGGTTCTCTGCAACAGAGAAAGCACACTCTTCCCTGCATTTAGTCTTAACCCCACCTCCTTCTTGTGATGAGAATGACATCTCGATGCCGGACCGCCTGAACCTCTGATCGAGGTAATATCAACCATTCGTCGATATAGTTTAGAATGCAGATGCCCTAAAGCTGTAGCGGGCCTAGAGCCGCATTCATGGACTTTGTGAAGGTTCGGGGTAAGAGTGCTAAGACAAAGGGGAGGATCGATATTGGCAAGCTTCGCCCCTAAAAGCAACCCTCAGGAACCTCCTGTGAGCAGAAAGGATGGCTATGTGGAAATAGGCGTCCCTTAGATCTTTTGTGACAAACCAGTCCTCGGACTTGATCTGTGACACGTCCTCTTTGGAACAACGAAGTACTGGCTGTATTAGCCTGACTCTCTGACTGAGGGAGGAACCAATTCAATGGCCCCTTTCCTCAGGACTGTGCGTACTTCTTGTTTCAAGACCAGAGCCTGCTTGGGTCCCACCAGGGTGGGACACAACCCGTTAAACTGGGGAGGAGAGGACTCAAATTGAATCAAATAGTTCCTCTCTCTTGTATGCAGGACACACCAAGATACGTCTGGCAGCTCTTCCCAAGCTGCCAGGAAATTACTCAAGGGAACCAGTTTCTCGAGGCTAAAGGGGAAGTACCACTGAAACGCCGCCTTGTTCTCCTGAACCTGTCGGCGATCACCCTTACCTACAGTGTTCAGAAGGAAAGTTCTGTCCCTGTCAGGAATCTCCGCTTACAGGGTGACCCACAAAAGCTTTTCTGTGGCTACTAGAGCTGACAAGGACTGACCTAGGGCCTGTGCCATACTTTTGTGACCCTGAGGGTTAGGTCGCAGCGCCTCGATGTGTAGGTTGGGAAAAAAATGGTAGGCCCCACGGCGGAGGCTGTGGCGCGGGACGCAGAAAACGCTCATCCAGCTTGCTGGGAAAGCATTGCTTCTGCTTCTCATCGGGCCAAGCTATCTCTAGCTTAGTGACGGCCCATGTCACTACCTCCAGGAGCTCCTCGAACAGCACAGACTGTGAGGAGTCCGTGGGCTTGCTAGCATCCGAAAACCTGAGCCATGAGGGAGAGCATAGCCGTGAGGGAGAGCATAGCCGCACGGCTACGCCTTAGTCGGCTTAGCTTAGGAGCCGACTAAGCATGCTCCTAAGCTAAGCAAACAACACATCGCCTGTGTACCCCCCTCCCCTTCCGGGAAAGAAGCGGGCAAGAAGGAACACACAGTCGGAATTCTGCTTGCATTTAAAGTTCATGGCACAAATTCACACACAAAGCATTTACAGAAGCTAATGTTGCCACTATCGCTCAGACATTTAGTAGCTTTCTGGTTTACGCGACGTCGCCCGCAGATAACGTCACGACTTGCCTATTGGCCGGATTTCACACGTGACTCAGAGCATGGACAGCGCGGGGCATTCCCAATGCGTTTCGACGCAGCTCAAGTTCCTGAAAGGGAACTATAGTCTATCCATATACATGTGTATAGGTCTTAAAACGTATTGTCTTCATGTCTTTATAGTAGTTCTGCGATCACAGGAGCCTAATTACTAGCCATCAAGGTAATATCTGTAATCCAATCAGCACTCACACATTTCACTATAGTGGCTGTTCCTAATAAGATGGCTGTGTTCATTGTTGAGCCAGACTTTTTATGTCAACAGGATTATTTGGCTCCAAATCTAATCTGTAGCAGTTAAATAGCAAAAGTCATAAAATCCAAACATTAAACTAAGGTACTTATTTGGCCATAGCTAGTATGTGAGAACATGCGGTAGCTTCACCAAATTAACTTCATTAAAACATGTATTAGTCTTTTTGCTCATAATTACTGATTGTTTAGACATTTTCATAGCATTGCTTTTTTTATTGATGCTCTGCTCTATGTTTTTTATTCCAAATATGACTATTGTAAAAATATGTACCATTTCATTGCAATTCAGTGTTTGTAGAAACTGGCCCTTGATTTGTCCCTTACAGCTGTTTCAAAATTTTTCACCATCATCAGCACATCTCAAAATGAGCAATGTGATGCACCAATGCCACAGGCATGTGTGTGTGTGTGTGTGTGTGTGTGTGTGTGTGTGTGTGTGTGTGTGTGTGTGTGTCTGTCTGGGCTTTTGGCATGTGTGTATGCTTGTCAACTGGGCTTATGTCTTCTGTCATTCCCCTGAAGCTCTTGTGGAGTGATGAGCTAATGTCACGTGTCGTAATAGAGGCTAGAGATGTGATGACTTCTTGCTGAATGGCAGGGGAGGGGATACATTTTTGATTGCATTAACATTTCAGTAGGGTTGTGTTTCACTGTGCCTCGATCAGACCCATCTATACTGTGGAATGCATTGTCTCAAACCTCTTTAATAATTGATCAAAATGGTTTCATTTCACTTGAGTGAAATGAGTTTGAATAAAAGAGACTGCTGACAGGAGGAATTTAGGTAAAGACCAAAAGCCTGTGTTTTTTGCTGTGCAATATTGTTTCTGGGTATTTGTGAATAGAAATGATCATTACATACTGTATGTGACAACATGTTTTTAACTCTTAGGCTAAAAATAGGCTCTCTATTTAATGTGGTTGAGAAAAAATAAGTGTGCAAAGCTTTATCAAGATGACTTAGTAATGCAATGTTTATTTTAATACACAGATTAAACTATGAATTACATAAATTATATTGAAACTAGATTTCATTGTCAATACAAAAAAGCCTATTCTCATGTATGCACATATTTGCAAAATAATTCAGATAGTGACATTTCTGAGAGTTATTTACTATCATTTTGTATTATCAGGTGCATATAAAGGCTTTTAATTCACCAGATCCAGCTAAGCATCATCTTAAAAAAATCTAAATTAAAAGCACACTGTCCATTTTCTTTTATTAACCTTTTTATACTTCCAACATTGTGCCATGTATGCCTTTCATATTTCATGCACATATGAACTCATGCCTTAGTGACTCCATGCCTCCAGGTTACAGAGTGTCTGTTACGAAAAATAGATTTGCTAATCCTCTTGTGTGAAAATGTCTCTTCTAAAAATAGTAGTAAAGGCCTGGAAGGGGATTCCCTAAAGGCCTTCGTGCGGGACATGCTATAATAGCTTTGTGCTTTTAATGAATTCTTTATATTTGTCTAACTTACTTATTAATCATTTTCCTTACTACAGCAGTAGAGAAAACCCACATTTATGCTGTGTAATATGCAACTTGTACATACATTAGACTTTATGACATGCAGAAATGTAGCCAGCAGAACTGACTAAATAAATAAATCAAAGATTTTCTTCTGACTTTCTTTTACCTCAGGTAATGGAAATGATTTGATTCTGAAAATCCCCCACCCACCCACACACACACAAATTGGTTAGAAAAAGGAAAATGTACAGTATATACAGGAATTTTCATTTACAGGCGATTGCATTTATTTATTTGTTTGTTTATTTGTCTGTCTATTTCATCTGACTTTTTACAATATTCAGACTTTAAAATTATAGCTGTGCACATTTAATGGAAGCCTGTAGTATTCAACTATTGTATACAGCATATACAATATCTAAAGTTTACCAGGGTATTCCAATGCTGCTACATATACAGTATGTAATGCAAAAACCAGTGTAACACAAACACACACACACACACACACACACACACACACACACACACACACACACACACACACACACACACACACTAAACAGAGATTATATAGTCTTAGGCCAGGTTGTCTTATTTTGCAATTTTTTTACACAGTCAGCAACATTCACATCTACATGGCTTAAACAGCTTGTTTCTTTTAGTGAAATCATTATTTTTGAATGAAGACAGGGGCACTTTAAAAAGTAACGACTTGTTCTCTCTTGCTTTCTCTTGCTTTCTCTCTCTCTCTCTCTCTCTCTCTCTCTCTCTCTCTCTTTATCCACTTCTTACTCCCCATTTCCCCTAAACATGACTCTACTGTCGGGAAACTGCAGGGCAGCTGGCCAACTCTTATTTCATTGATTCCTTTGCTCAATTTCCTTGCTGATTATAAGCAATGTAATCTATGTGGTGCCTGTATGTGTTTGGGTGCAGTGGGCATAAATGTACAGACCTGCCCTGTGACCCTCTCATTATGTTTACATAGTCATTGTGTTTGATTTTTATTTATTTATTTATTTATTTATTTTTTCAGTTCTATGTATCCCTTTTTTTTCAGTGTAAATCAGTTCTGTCAAGGCCATCAGCAAAATCAACTAAAAAACAAAACACTAATTTATAATTGTAATAATGATCATGGAGTAATAATAGTTTAATAGATACAACCAAATCTACATTTTAGTATATTGTATACTGTATTTAGTATATCCTTGTAGTCTCAAAACTCAAATGTAAATGTAAAAGTAAAAGTATTCATATTTTTGAGCAAGATGTTACACTTTTCATGTAAAACTATCATTACTATTCAATACTTCCTACAGTTCTTTTTATACACTTTTTTCATCCTGGTCAAGATGGTGATGGATCCGGAGAATATTCTGTGGTCACTGGGGAGCAAGATGGTCCTTCTCAGGGCAACATAAATCACACACACATACATACTCTCTAGCAGACGATCATATTTAAGCCAAATATCAGTTAAGCATACTCCACAAAGCAGCATGTTCATAGCTGAGAACAATTACAAGACACCACTTTTATTCAAATTGATTTTATTGCGTACATATGCCATGTACATTTACAGATCGTACATATATACATTATTTTAACCCTAGAATGTACTCTCTATCAATATTTGCTAATTTCCTGTACTTCACACATTGTACATATTTAACCACACATTGAATTCATCACGCACTCATCTGACCTACACAAGACAGAAGACACTACAAAACGGCAATTAGAATTTTAAGGTCTCTTGTATTTTCACACGTCAAGAATGATAGGTAATGGTACAGTACAGAAGCAGGACAAGACATAGTGACTGCTCATGGAGCTTCTCAAAGCTTATACATCATGTATGATAAAAAAGACTGCACAGTGTTAACATGTTGTAAATGGACAAGGCTTTACTGTAGGTCAGTACCTGCATTAGCACATGCACATGTGCGTAATCTACACATGAACACAGAGACACGGAGGACTGAAGACTAGTCGATATAGATTCTGCAACGATTTCGAGAGATGCAATGCGTAATTTCAGAAATGCACCAGTGTTTAAGTAATGCTCTACATCCTGACAGCACATTCTTAAAAAGAAAAGTAATGAAGTTGCTTAGATGGATGATGCTATTGCTTACATTGTACTGCTTTGTAACTAACTCTGACTTATCTCCTGAAAAACAAAAACACACTGTATTAGAGTGGGAAGTATTTTAATGAGCTTTAAGAGAGTCAGACCGGATTATAAACTGACTGCATGTGGTGTGTGGTCTTGCCTGATTTTCTATACTCTATACTCTTGATTTTAAGCTTGAAGCAAATTGGAAATTGTCCTCTACAAACCTCCTTGTAATGGTTTGACATCAATTTGGTCCTTCTGACTTTCCATGATAAGGCATTGTAAGGTCTCGATGAAATATGACAGCATGTAACATGCCTCCGAGAACAGCATCCTAAAATAATTTTGACATTCGGTACATGCGATATCCTATTTTATTTTGTAATCATACTGTGAAGTCAACGTAATGTGTCAAAGCATCTACCGTCCACCTTTCAATTTACAGGATCTACATCATCTAAAGGACATAACACCTACACTGCATCTGTGTATGCTATGTATAATGCATTCTGTAATGAGATCTCAATAACAATATGACATGATATGCTGTATGTAAGGCACCATTTAAGGGTATGTATGCAAATACAACCAAACAGCATGTGTGCAGCTCAACCGTTTTTTTTTTTTTGTTAAACAATGTTTTTTTTAATGATATGCTTATGATTATATCATGCATTATTGCTCACCATACATAACTAGGAACCTGCACATAGCTAACTATAAATATAGTCTAAAGATTTAACTGCATAACTCTTTATCCTCCACCTCATTCTTCAGAACAGATTCAGAAAATATGGATGTAAAAACAAATATGGGAATAAATTAGACATCAGTGTTGCATGACATGCCCTGAATCCACCACTTGCATTTCAAGATGGCATATACAGAGCATGAAAAATACACAGAGTGCAGAATACTCTCAAATATGGAATATATGACTAAATCTCTGCCTACATGATGTACAATGATTATTAGCATGACATATCTATAGCTGTTTAGCATTGCACATCCCTATTAAGCCATGTGACTAATGTTGTGTAATTGTACAACTTTTAAACACTGAAAGAAAGAAAAAACGTTCAGAGTGTAAAAACAAAACCTATGTGCCATTTGAACTGAGTGTCTTCAATAAAAGACGTGTGATAAGATGGTTCTAGCTGTGCGACCAAAGTTCGAAATCAAAGTTCCTTAAATTTGCCTCCAACTCTCTTGCCTCTCCCTCTCTCGACTGTACTGATGCTGAAAGGCTTGCAGTCCTATGAGCATCTTTGAATGATGAGCTGTGCAAAAGTGAAAGACAGCATGTACCCCAGGAAAAAAAAACTTCTCTAAGTTCAGCAATGATATTAAAACCCTTGGTAGAAGTAATAATAACACCTGTCTAGTTTTTTGTAAGTGGGTCAGTCTGTAGCTGATGAAAGCCATGCTCCATCGCAGTTAGCTAATGCCATTTTGTGGGGTAGATAATTCACATTTTGTTCCTAGAACTGTGAAACATCTTTACACCTGGCACTGTGCATGCAATAAATATAATGAGCGTAATGCAATGAAGCAGAACAGGTATTTGCCAAAGCAGTTAAATAGCCATATTTCCAAAAACATTTTGCAAACAAATGCTTGGTATTGAATCAGAAAAGAAGTGATTTATGGTATTCATGTTCTAGTTTGCTAATTGTGAGCAATCATATTCATGCTGGCATGTTATGGGTGAGGTGCAGTAGGAAAGGAACTTTAAAGGAACTGAAGGGGCAAAGCCCAAAAATATCTAGCAGCTAAACCTAGTGTTGCACCCTATACAATGATAATTCTGCCGTAATACTAAATAACTTGTTTTTTATGTTATTTAATATTTGTACTCTATGTTTGTAGATGTATTACAATTGTGGGCCAGCATTCTCACTGCCTTTTTTTTTTTTTTTTTGTCAAAACGGGAGCCACGGTAATATGCAGTATAATGTTCCAATGGCAAATGTAGTAACACTTCCCTATATTCAATATATAAACATTATGTTTATAAATGGGTAAAGGGACACAACAAACGAAAATTTTATGAAAGTTACTGTGACAGGAACCACACCGGCTATATCAGAAATGAATTTTTCAGCAAGTAGAAAGTGTCATAATTGCATCAAACTAAATCATAGCACTGATGTCAAATATATAAATATGTTTTCAGTAAATCCACGATCAAAAACCAGGCCAAATATAATTGTACACCAGTCTATGTTTTTCTGTTCTCTAGTTGAAAATTTGTTTCGTTTTCAAGTTTAGTCACATTTTGAATAGAACTCAACTCAACAACTCAAAAAATTCAGTAGCCTACAGTACGTATAGCATGAAAGTAACGTGTAATAAGCTCTTCATTAATTCAGTTTAAGGCTGTTTTGTTATCAGCGTCGTCCCTCACCAAAACCCAACAAAAGGTACCAAGCCGTTCCTGATGAGGTGAGTATATGTGCATTATATGTTGAGGTACTTTGCACAGACATACGTTCACATGTTCCTTGAATACTCATTCTTGTGCATAAAAACTGCTTTTAAAATGTATGCATCCATCAGTAAGCCAACAATCCCCATCTCAGACTTCACTGTCCATATTCACTCAGCAGAAAAAAAGCAAGACACAAACACTCAGATTAATTGCAGTGGTGATGGTGTTGGGTGGGGGTTGGGGGTTGGGGGGGTTGGCATTTACAGGAAACAAAACAAAAGCATTTAGCTTTCTCTAGGAAGACCTCAAAGTGTATAATAACTAAAAAACAAGGGTTTTTCTACTACTACTTTATTTTATACCATCAAATTGATTCTTATTTGCCATGCGCTAATGTTTATTGTGAATAAGGTAATTTTTTAACAAAGTAATACGTATTTCTCTTAATAATCTGTTAAGGCTACTGTCGCACTTCACTAACAAGTTGGTCTAAGCAACTATCCTTACTGCAGAGCATGCAAGTAGAAAGAAGAGTGAATTTTAAATAGTGTATCTGTTCTTCCATAGACTACTGAAGTTGTGTTTTTTGATGTTGCATATTATAATTGCAGATTTCTCTTTTATATTTAGACAGTGGACTTAAAAGCGAACAATACAGTGCAATATTTATGCAGCTTGACAGACACTACACCCAAAAACAGGATTTAACAACTGGATGCTGTGTAATGTATTGATTGATATGGACTACACTCTGGACTACACAGTTACCTGTCAATCAGGGTCAGATACTATATTGAAGACTTTGCATAACTGTACCAAAAAGGACACCAGGTAGCACTGCAAATGAATAAGAACTTGTATAGACACAACAACCAGCAATGCATAGACACAACAGCCATCTAGAATGGAGAATGAGGACAAGTGAGTCATGCTATTTTGAACATGATACATAACTGCTTCTGACTGCACGGCAGAGTAAACAACACATTGCTTTAATGATGGCCCAGTCGCATGACTGATGCTGCTTTCCCAGGGCAAAGCTTTTGGCAGAAATATAGATCATAACATTGAGGTAGATGCTTTACATGACAGGTGATACAGCATTTTGATCTGAAGGTTATTTCAAACAATATGTATACATCATTATAAAAAGGAATAATGTGAAATCAAAAGCATGTCGCTTAGCTTTTGCCCTGTGCCAACATTGTTGGGGACCGAGGCTGTTCATATGGTGTGAATATTCTGAACGTTCATCCACTCTTTGAAGGCTAAATCATTTAATAAGGAAGAAAATCATTCTGCAAAATCAGCAGACAGCTTTTAAAAAAAGTGTCACCAGTCTAAACAATTTGGTTTCTATAAAAAAATGCAAAAGATTAAAAAATAGATTTTACAACATTACCCAAGGCCGTCAATCAACAGAACTATGTTTGATTAATGTTGAAATTGCTCCCATATTCTTTAATAAATAGATTTGAAGCTGTTTCGGTGTTTTTGTCTGATTGCATGCACAGTTTTCAAGCATGCAATTCTATGTTTTGGTATAGCAGATGATATGCAACGTTGGTATGTGCCGTATTCATGATGTTTACCTGTGAGAACATTCAAATACACTCACACACACACACACACACACACACACACACACACACACACACACACACACACACATACCTGCTCTTATAGTCTAAAACACATCAGGAACACAGTGTTTCATGTTTCATAAAGCGTACATGACTATGATCTGTTATTCAAGTAAATTCTCCTTTAAATTAGTTCATATCAGTGCATAAGCCACTTGCTGTCTTTAGACTGTGTCAGTTTTTCATCATCTTGAAATTCACTTAGACTCCATGGGTAAAAGTTATTCCTTTATTGTAGATCATAAGAAGTGCTCTCAACTCCTGCAAGGAAATAGTTTTTGGTTCTCAGTTGAATCTGACCATACTCACACTCCATTTATGTGACGTATTGTTGATGTGTGCCTGGTCTAGGTGATCTTCCGTTCCAAACATTGGCGAGGCAGTTCTGATTCCACTTACTTTCCTTGCTGTTTTTTTAATCTTGAAAAGGTTGATTTTTTTGCTCCTGGTGGAAAAAAAGAAAAAAAAATTATAGTTATAACCGTGACTGTTACTGTACCTGTTATAATGTTAACCAACCACTCCAAGAGTGTTATGCAGAGCTCTTAAAATATCAAGTTAAGTAAATCCCACAGTCCTTCATTTGTATACAGTGGTTATCATACAATTTTATTTATGTTTAACTAGATTATTCTGGACGGAAGAAATTTATATTTCTTTTCAGCTGTCCTTGAAAAGTGTATGGAAAATGCTAAGAACAAAATTCAGAACGAACCAAGTATTCCAGTTATATAAAAACACCCCATACAAGCCACTGTACATGCGTACACCAGGGTATCATCCTATTCCTACCAAATATTCTACCATATATTAAATCCTTTATTTCGATTGGTCTATACATACACAGGATTCTATACTGTCAGAGCCTAGTAACAGTCAGATGTACTGTATAGCTGTAATTGTGTAAGATTATTATTGAGGGATAATAGAGAAACTGCTGAGAGAATGTTTACAGATGTTACACTTATGTTAACATAAGTGATCCACTAACTTCGAACTTCGAACTTTGTTTTATGATTGTTCCACAACAATATTATTAACATTAATACTATAAAAATACCATTTTTTTTAATGAAAAATATTTAATTGTTGGTAAATTGTTTTCATTCAAATAAAATAAACTACTACTTTTTTCATGCTATTGCCCTATAGCACCAACATTTTTACTGTTTTCTGATTATATCATGTCCCATCATGATTTAAACAGGTTAATACACTTATGAACCCGGAATTTCCTTATAATTAAGTCAAAACACACTTTTAAGGGTAATGAATAAAATATGCAAGTATGACATTTAACACTACAGCTAACCATCAAGAACTCAGGAAGAGGTAGACATGAGTGAATGATTTACCAGTCTAAGCTGTTCTCACTGTTTCACACATTTGTCATGTAACTACATACCTCTCCACTCCTTCTGGTGTCACTGTTGCTACTGAATAATTGATCGTTTTAATGAATAAAATGCTTTAGGATTAACAAATAAATAACAAGTTGAGTAATTAAGCGGTTAACCACTGGTCTACCACTTATGTTACAATTATCAGGTCTACCTTTTGTCATGGCTGACTTGTGCACGCCTATGAGTAATGGATTATTTGTAATATTATGTGATGTAAACATGCACCTTCAGTACTTCACCATACAATATAACAACATTGTAATTGTAGGAAATAATAACCTGGCCCATGTAATCAACATGCTGTTTATAGCTAAAGTACTGAAAGTCGAGTAGTGTGATTATATAAAGTGAAACCTCTTGATGGTTAATTTATTATTTAGATGTAGATTATAAGATCAGCATTACATGAATGTAACATGTGTAAGCATAGCTTTGTGTGTATTATTAACAGGAAATTAATATCTGCATAAAGTAAGTCTTTTTCTGTTTTGTCCCAAACGGGATGGGGCACAGAGTTCCCACAATGCAACTGTCAGCATGTACCAGCAATTGAGCTAGCAACAAAATGTTCCCACTGCTCTGGCAAAGGGCAAGAGCAAGAGATGACCCCTATGACCCCTCAAATGTCCTGCACAGAGCCATGACCTCAGTTCCACTTTTGGGATGAACTAAAAAACTGACTGAACCTGAGACCTCCTCACCCATCATTAGTCCCTGACTTAGGTGAGAGCTTCCATTAGATTTCTACTGCATTGATTAATATGGTCCAGCTGGCAATACGTTATTTATCTCTAACTGATACACCGAGGAGCTTCTCTTTTTTTTAAACAACCCAGTCAGCAAACAAATTCTGTGGTCTAAAGGGTCAAATTATTGGCCTGCATCAAGCAAAGGAAACAAAATTGCTGAAACTACTAGAACTGAGTTAGGTCCACATTATTACAACCTGGAAGGACAGTGGTAAACCATAAACTCCAAGGATGAAATGTGGTTAAAAAAAAAAAAAAAAAAAAAAAAAAGAAATCTTAATTGTTTGTGATTAAAGATCACTCAAATGTTTGGTACTTTGTTTACTTTATGGTTGATGTTTGCACAATGCAAGACAACTCAAGTGATTGGTACTAAAATTCTGGGTATCCTTACTTAAAAACACTTCAAACAAATGAGGCAACTTTGAAAAAAAGGCTTTATTTGCTAGGAAGCATAAATATTTGCAATGGAAAACGGTCATGTTTGAGTGATGAGTTCAGATTTATCCTGTTCCATATTGATGGGCACATCAGGGTAGGAAAAGAAGAGGATAAGCCTGATGCACCCATGATGCCCACATTGGATAGGACTGATGCACCCATGATGCCCACATTGTCTAGACCTTAATCCCATTAAGAAACTTTATGATGTCAGCAGTCTAATATCATCAATAGCAGATCTTGGCAAAAAATAAACAGACAAAACTCAGAACTGAAATACATTTTGCATAAGCTTATCGAAATGATGTCATGGTGAATGCATGTTGTAATTGACACAATAGACAGTCCAACAAAATACTAGAGTGTGTGACTTTTTTGGCCAGGCAGTGTGTTTATTTGCTTGGGTCCTTTTACAGACCAGCATTGTTTTTTATTATTATTTATGTGAATTCTATTCTATACAGTTTTATTAATTTAATTTTTCTTTATTTTTATTTTACACTAATCTAATCCTGACCATTAAAAGTGTGATACCATGCTGAGGCAGTCTTTCAGATGACTAAGATAGGAGCAACAATTGTTATATATATATATATATATATATATATATATATATATATATATATATATATATATATATATATAGTGATTTTTCTTACCATAGTGGAAACCTGAAGATGCATAATATGTGCCAGAAGGACACCAGTGTGTGCTATGCAACCAGCCACGTGTTGTAACACAATACAAAGCCACAAATGCCACAAAGGAGTTCACCGCTGTGCAGCTGGAGTGCTTGCCAATTCGTCACTACAACAGCGGAAACAAACAGAACACTTCTGGCATGTGTGGAAATGTTTCTGATGGACAGGGGGTGTTAAGAGGTGAGACATCGTTTGTGTGACACATTTGGAACTAAAATAATAATAATAATTCATCCTCTATAATTCCCTGTGTTTCCACCACTTACATTCCAATAACCTTCCATTTTGGAAATGTATTCTATTTACTGTTTATTGTTTACTTATTGACATAAAAATGCTTAATTTTTTTTCTGTAAAAACCGAAAATGATAAAGCACATATTAGCAGGCACTGTATAATTTATTCCAGAATATTACTAGTAATAGTTTTTGTCACTCACAGAAATGCAAAATTGGATCATTTTTTTCTCAATAAATAAATCACCAAATATAATGTTTTTGTCTAATTTGTTCGATTGGGTTCACTTTGTACTCTTTTAGCAATAATATTAATAATCTGAGAGTATTATATTGATCACTTTTTTTATTGCATCAAATGGTTTATTATCATATTATTATTATTATTATTATTATTATTATTATTATTATTTGTTTTTAATTTTCTTAAAGGTTACTGAATTTGAAGGTCATATGTTACTTACTATCTTATTTAAATATGTTTTTATTACCAATAGCATGTTAGTTTTCTATGTTTATAAAGGCCACTGATAACATATATAAAAAAACATCTACAGGACATACAGTATATAAATGTAGAAATGTATATTTTTAAAGGTCTGTCTTGTATAAGTTCTCTATGCTTTACTGACTTTCCTATACTAAAGTGCCGACAGACCAAAACATATGCCCTCTATTAAATTATACAATTTCCGCCTAGGCTCTCTCGCATAGTGCCTTTTAGAGAATTGTACCCAGTGTGAATCTGATAAGTGAAACCCATCCCATTACACTGGCTATGGTTAACCTTGTTATGATTTATTACTAAATCTCTTGTCATTATTCCCACCATATAGAATTTGAACGGTACAATATATCAAGGATGGCCTCGCTGCTATGCAGGCCTGAAGTTTCCACATCTGTGATTTAGGCTTTTGGACATTTATCATATTATAGCTACTAAAACTGACTGAATAATGAAATGGAAAATAATATAATAAGATAATTAATCTTTATATGTTTTCCTATTCATGTAAGTTTTAGGAAAAGAAATAGGCCATGATCTATGTCATTTCGAAGTAACATTGGCTCAGGTGTCAAGCTTTATGTTTAGTCTAGTGTTTCGAAACCTTAAAAATAATTTTTGTTCTTTTACGCATTAAAAAATTTGAGTTGATGCTGGTTGTATGATTCAGGATGTAACACTGTCCTAGCACATGTATCACAACAAATCCTTATAGTTACAGAATTTGCCAATGTCTGATACATATTTTACACAGCAGCCCTAACACAATTGCTAAAGTTCCCTATAGCCTATAACATAGTACAAATATTCTTAAAATGTTATGTACACTGAGCAGGCATAACATTATGTACACCTGCATAATATCGTGGACGTTATGAGCCTGCCCCCGGTTCACCACTGTTCCTTCCATGGACCACTTTTGATAGATACTGACTACTGCAGACCAGGAACACAGAGCCCCCATTTCCCACTTGCTGCCTAATAAATCCCACTCAAAAACAGGTGCCATGATGAAGAGATTCTTCTTCTTTCGGCTGCTCCCGTTAGGGGTTGCCACAGTGGATCAACCGTCTCTATGCCACTCTGTCCTCTACATCTGCCTCTTTTAAACCAACTATCTGCATGTCTTACTTCACCTCATTCATAAACCTCCTTTTTGGTCTTCCTCTTTTCCTCCTGCCTGGTGGCTCCATCCTCAGCATTCTCCTACCGATATACCCCATGTCCCTCCTCTGCACATGTCCAAACCATCTCAATTGCGCCTCCCTCACCTTGTCTCCAAAACGTCCTACATGCGCTGTCCCTCTTAAAAATGAATTTCTAATCCTGTCCATCCTTGTCACTCCTAATGAAAATCTCAGCATCTTCAGCTTTGCTACCTCCAGCTCCACCTCCTGTCGTTTAGTCAATGCCGCAGTCTCTAAACCATACAAAATAGAAGGTCTCACCACAGTCCTATAAACTTTCCTTTTCACTCTTGCAGACACTCTGCAAGACATTCTATCACAAATTACTCCTGCCACTTTTCTCCACCCACTCCACCCTGCCTGCACTCTTTTCTTTACTTCTCTAACACACTCTACATTACTTTGCACTGTTGACCCCAGGTACCTAAACTCATCCACCTTTACCACCTCTTCCCCCTGCAACCACACCACTACACTAACCTCCCTCTCATTCACACACATGTACTCTGTCTTACTCCTACCGACTTTCATTCCCCTTCTCTCCTTCACCTCTCCAGGCTCTTCTCAACCTGCTCCTTCTTCTCAACAACAAATTACAATATCATCCGCAAACATCATAGTCCATGGAGACTCCTGTCTGACCTCATCTATGAACCTGTCCATCACCACTGCAAACAGGAATGGGCATAGAGTCCAACCTCCACCTTGAACCAGTCTGTCGTTCCTAATGCACACTTCACAGCTGTCACATTGTCCTCTTTCTACACCCTGTCGTATGCTTTCTCTAGATCCAGCCATGATGAAGAGATAATCAATGTTATTAATGTCACCAGTCATAATGTTATAATGTTCTGCCTGGTTGGTGTACACTTAATCCAAAAGTTTAGCTGTGATCAGTTTTTTCATTCTTTGTTGTCATCCTCAATTCCTAGTAGCTACAGAACCTAATAAACCTAATAATCATGTCTATTAGCATAACCTGTATGGCATCAAGCTTACCACTAAAGAACAAGCTGTTTTTGTGTGGTACACAACATACAGTATTTTGTAAATTCAACTGTCAAATATTATTATAAGTTAAATTGTCAAATAGTAACTGTCATTCAACAAAGTGGGTTGAAATTGTAGGCCAGTTTTCTAAAACACAGATGGTTAGGTAGCAAATCTGATATGTTCTACTTAGCATGCTATGCTAGCTTAGCTCTTTAGGGTTTTGTGTTTCATAACACTGTGTTAAAATGCTTTCAGTGCACTTTTATAGTCAGGCCAGCAGAGGAGACAAATCTAGTATAAGCTATAAGATAACCAGTTCTGGAGTGCAACACTGAAATGCATTTGTAATAATGGAAAACCTTGCACAAGTGTGTGCCATGAAAAAATAAACCAGACCTGTAATTTGATTTAAAGTATTTAATGAAAAACAAAGAATATAACTATTAAACCAGAATTAGTGTCACTCAATTTAAAGCAGTCCATTCAGATTTATAATATTCCACTGCTTTATAGATGTAATATAATTTATTGCTTGTTATAACTGCCAGTGACAGAAAACTCTTTGGTTACTGTGCAAGATCAGTAAGCTGCATTTTCTTCTTATTCACCTCAAGATAGAATAAAACAGGTTGGTGAGGGAACAACTGTTTATAGCTGCTGTTAAAGTAAGTGGACAAACATATTACATAGTCATGGTTCGATGCTAAAGGAAACTATAAGATGCACAATGTGTCCTTAATTAAACAAATTAACTCAAAAATATTGTATATGTTGTTGTAGGAACATAATACACCTTAAATTGGACACTTTACTTGGTATTACACTAGCCTCTCTGGGATTCTTTTCCTCAGCACACCCCCAAGTGTTTTATTCTTAATTTTACTTGTTCAAACAGTTAATCAGAAGTCCTCATGTAAATTAGGAGCGTAATCAAGAAGGTGGTTAGAGGTAATCATAGCACTGATAGAGCTGCTACCGCTTGTCCTGTGAGACACAATTAAAACCTTTACTCTCTACATCCAACATTGTGTTTTGTATTATTTTGTAACCAAAAGTATTCCAAGTCTGATTAGTCGGTGATGACAAATAAAGCATCATTTATGTCTTCTACACTACCAGATGGAATGGAATGCTGCTTTTTTAACTATTTAGTGTAGGGTGTAGAGATATTTGTGTTTTTGGGGTAATAAAGGGGGTCTGTTTGTGAAAGATCAAACTCTGAATTAAGAATATACATAGAAAATGTAGTATGCATTATTGTGTTTTGGGATAAAACGTGACCTATATGAAAATAAGCCCAATTGATTTAGTTAGCTAGCTAATTGTTGGATAAACTGAACAGAAATGTGTTAACAGAGTATATAAATTTACACATATAAATAAAGCTGCTGGTTATGTATGCATCATAGGTGAATAAGCTGCAGGGAAGGGTTTTTTGTACTGTACTCTTATCTTAGACAAAAGGCACATTTTGACCACTTACAGCCCACAGAGATGATCTTTTATTAATCTGATTTCATATTCTTGATCTGTGGCAGTGTGCAACTGTAATTTTCCCTAGTGGATGAATTAAAGATTAAGGTTTAATTAAAGCTCCCTCTAGTGGTGTTATTTTACACTGCAATGTGCAGCAGTGGCGCTGGGAATGATTATGAAACAATAAAGTCACAGGTAAGAAAGTTGTTGCGTAGATAATAAAGAAATCCTGTAACAGCATAATGCTTTAACATCTCAAATAATCCTATTCAAGTTGTTAGGAATAGCATGTAACCAACTCAGTATGGCACTTAAATTTCATGTGTGAATTGCTTCAGTTTATTGTATTACTTATATTTTAAATATGATGATGATGATGATTATTTGCTGTATTTATCATAAATGCACACATAAACGATGACATTTAAAAAAAAAAAAGTGGTAGCTCAGTGCAATCACTGGGTTACTGCTCAGAATGTTGGGGGTTCAAGCTCCAGTATTGCCAAGTTGGCAATCTTGGGCCCTTGAGTAATGCCCTTAAACCACTGTGCTCCAGGAGCACTGTATCATAGTTGACTCCAGCTTTCTAGCATTGCTGGGATCTTCAAAAGTGTGTGAGCTAATCTGTGGCAAGTAAAAAGCCGATTTACATTTGCTACATTTCTCCATAAATATCCACGTAATATCACACACTAAATTTCACTCAACTTTAGTTATGACTCATAAGGTTGGACTCTCAGCTCAGGTCGTGCTGATCCACCAATCTGTCCAGTTTCAAGTTTTTCCAAGTCCTACCAACCTGATCCAGATCATCAGCCTATTATGAAATAAATCAGATGTGACGTGCAAGGAGAATTGTACTTGTGCATGAAGGGCATATTCTTGGTAGTATACCTTAGCAAAGGCTGCCATCTAGTGTTCACATCAAGAATTATTTTATTGGTTTATAATAACAATGGTTTAATGGTTTATAAATATCTGGAGGTATAAATAATTGCTTTTTACTTAACGATTATTCATTAATTAATTAAGCATAATTAAAGTGTTTGTTTATTTTTGGCAAATATAATAAAGTCAGATAGTTAGCTGGAAACACACTTACACACACACACACACACACACACACACACACACACATTGTGCAAAATTTCAATCCAGCTCACCGTTTGCAGGAATTTGCTCCACAACTTCCGCAGAGAAGTTCATCAGATTCAAGAGGTTCCATAATCATCCTTTGCAGATCACTGATTGGTCGCCGAAACTCCTATTCCAGCCAATCAGATTGCAGGCTTCTGCTCCTCGCAGACAGACGCATGTGCCAGTCATGCTGATAGCTGTTGTTGTTGTTGTTGTTGTTGTCCTCCGTTTGTTAACGTGACACTGTCTCCAGATCAGCTGCAGTGCACACAACATTGGTTTCATTTCTTTTTCCCCCCAGTGGATGGACTCTTCGGGTGATGAATGTATATGTATTTTTAAATTGAGATCCTCGAGAAACAGCCACGTGAATCCAGGATTTAGCATCAATGTTGCGCTGATTCACTTTAGACATATTTTGCAAAGTTATTTTGGGCGTATAAAGCTGCCGAAGAGGCCTAGTCAATCTCATCTCAGTGTACATTTAGGCTACGTTACTTGGCCGGCGTTATGTAAAGCAGCATTTTTTTTAAATAAATAACAAAAAATAATAATATTGTCTCAGTTTCTTTACAAATCTATCTGTCTAAAAAAAATAAATAAATAAAAAATAAAAACAGAGCACTAACCTGGACACCATATAGCAGAGGTCCCCAACCATCGGGCCGCACAAAAATAATACTTTTTTTTATTTTACATTTTTTTCTCTGCATATAAATGCATGGTGCAGGGTGTTATTAAAATATGCTACTACTACTACTACTATTAATAATAATAAGAAGAAGAAGAATAAGAATAATAATAATAATAATAAAGACCATTTCCTCCTGTGCCAATTTCCTGCACTTGTTTGAGTCGCAGTTCTTTTTTTTTAATAAATTAATCTCCAACGGTTCTGCATTATGGTGAGCTACATTATATCTATCTATATCTATATCTATATCTATCTATATCTATATCTATCTATATCTATCTATCTATATCTATCTATTTATATATATATATATATATATATATATATATATATATATATATATATATATATATATAAATTAATAATTATTTAATATAATATGTATAACAGTAATATAATGTGCACGTTATTGCGCGTGACAATATAAGGACCCTACCCAGGACCCCCATTGACCACGTGGGAAAACTGTCTAATGTGGTCGGGGACTGCTGCTATATGGAGCCTACTATTAAGTACAGTAGTACACCGTTTTGGACGTAGCCATTTACTGATGTCAGGAGATGTTCAGTCTGGAAGGTTGCTATAGAAACTTCCGTCTCAGGAGCGTCTAAGACCCTGCCGTTCTCTGTTTTGTCCAATAGATGGCAGTCTAGGTTTAAAAACGTGCTCACATAAACTCGAGGTTTTGATGAAAAAAAAAAAGCTGCACATTTTACCACCTTCTCTACCAAACACCTGGATTCTACTGATCCTGATACTAATATATATATATTGTTTTTGTTGTTGTTGTTGTTGTTGGAACTATATGTTCAATAAATACTATTTTTTGGCTTAGCTACACACCTATATATATATATATATATATATATATATATATATATATATATATATATATATATAGCTACACCTATATATATATATATATATATATATATATATATATATATATATATATATATATATATATATATATTTGGATGATAAGCAATAAGATGCCATTAAATTTAACTCCAGGATAAATAAAGTGTAAACGGGTATGAAACCGGTTTAAAAATGGGGTACAAATTGTGATTAGGATGACCATTGAATATAGAGAAAGTGCTCGTCGAAAAGTGCCTACTGATCATGACAGCCGACCTTTACAGCCATGGAAAAAATGAGGAGCATTACCAAAACATGAGGGAGCAACACCGAGTGACCTTGCAGTCGCAGTCACCAGGCTTAGAATAAATCTATAATAAAAAATATAATATGATTTAGATATATTGGTCCTTTGCGCTTCGGAATTGGTAAAAATCATATGTAAACTTTAAAACCCCACATCCACCGAAGCTGATAGCCTAATAAATTATTTATTACTAAGAGTACATGAGTTAAAGTGCTATTCCGAGAGGTCGGGCTTGGTTATTTTGCCTAGAGTTGTTTTCTTTGCCTATATCATTCTATTTTGAGGCTAGAGATGCAGTACCTTCCTTATGTTGTTGTTGTTGTTGTTTTTTTATCAATATCGATGATCGCAAACATGGAAGACAATATTGAAAAAGAAAGAAAGCAAAAGTACTGTATGAAAGTATCCCATTTTCGCGTCTTCCTCTTATTAATCCGCTGCAAACGAGTCTTAAAATGAAAAATGACTCCACATAGTGCGCATGTGGACGCCTGATAATCAACAAGCTCGATACCCAGATCTTCACCAAGCCGGAGCGCAGGATGAGGAAATTGTGCTCACAGAAATGCGCCTGTGTTTTTGCGGGTCACTTTTTAGTTTTTTTTGCGTTTTGCACTCATACATCTGTGAGTTTCCCCGTGTAGGCTTTATGGGGACTGCAGTTTGTGTACTTGATTGACTCCGCGTCTTCCGAGTCCATAAAGTCCGATTTGGAGAGGGAAGGTTTGCTCTCGCTCCTGCCGAACTCTCCGTATCCGGGCTGCTGCTGCTGCTGCTGCTGCTGTTGACCACAAGTGACGTGCGTGTACTGAAGCTGCTCCTCGTGCTCGGTCTCCCGGTGGTAGAAGTAGTTAAAGTTGGACACGATCACAGGAACAGGAAGCGCGATGGTGAGCACACCGGCGATGGCGCACAGCGAGCCCACGATCTTGCCTCCAATGGTCACGGGGCACATGTCTCCATAACCTACAGTGGTCATGGAGACCACGGCCCACCAGAAAGCGTCCGGGATGCTGCTAAAGCCCGACTCGGGGTCGTCCGTCTCAGCAAAGTAGACTGCGCTTGAGAAGAGGATGACCCCAATGAAGAGGAAAAAGATCAAAAGGCCGAGCTCGCGCATGCTCGCCTGTAGCGTCTTGCCCAAGATCTGAAGGCCCTTGGAGTGGCGCGAGAGCTTGAAGATGCGGAAAACGCGCACGAGCCGGATGACGCGCAGGATAGCCAGCGACATGGCCTGCTGCCCGTTGCCCTGGTGCTCAGCGAGCTCGAGACCGAGCGTGATGAAGTACGGCATGATCGCCACCACGTCGATAGTGTTCATGATGTTTTTGAAGAAAGCCGCCTTGCTCGGACACGCCAAAAAACGCACGACCAGTTCGAAGGAGAACCAGATGATGCACAGCGTCTCCACGATAAAAAACGGGTCGGTGAACGGATTCGCTTTGTTCTCGCTCACTGTACCGTTAATCGGAATTTGCTCGTCGTACGATCTGTTGTCCTCCCTGAACTCGGGCAACGTCTCCAGGCAAAAGATGACGATGGAGATCAAGATCACGAGCACGGAGACGATCGCGATCCCTCTGGCGGGACCGGAGCTCTCCGGATACTCGAACAAGAGCCAGACTTGACGCTGGAACTCGTTCTCCGGTAACGGGCGCTCCTCCTCTTTGATGAAGCCCTCATCCTCTTTGAAATTCTCGATCACGTCTTCGCCGAGCTCGTAAAACTTGATCTCCTCCATGAAGATGTCCACGGGCACGTTGACGGGTCTCCGAAGTCTCCCGCCTGACTGGTAGTAATACAGGATGGCATCAAAGCTCGGCCGGTTGCGGTCGAAGAAGTATTCATTCCTGAGTGGGTCGAAGAAGCGCATCCGCTTTCTCGGGTCTCCGAGCAGAGTGCTTGGGAACTGGGCAAGAGTCTTGAGCTGCGTCTCGAAGCGCAGGCCTGATATGTTGATGACCACTCGCTCGCAGCACTCCTGGTCCGACCTCTCCGGCTCGTAAGCATCGTGACAGAGAGCGGCCAAGGCCACCGTCTCGTCCAGGTTCTCCCCGGGCACCACAGTCATCTTTCGCCCCCCCCAGAGCCCAAACAAGGGTGCCTTCTTCTACGGCCTCGCCGTGTCCGCGCGCTTTAGATCCGCGTCGTGTCGCCTCAGTAGAACCCCAACGAGTCCTTGATGTGTTTCTGTGTGTGTGTGTGTGTGTATTTTGGTTTTTGTTTTTTTGTTTTTAAATCTCCGACTTCCTTTTTCACGCCGTCACTGTTTTTTTCTCGCGCATTTTATCTGACCCTCCCCACCCGCGCGCCGTTAGACGCGCGCGCGCGGTCTTTTGTCCGCCGTTGCCTCCGCGCGCTGGCGGTCTGCTCGGCTCTGCTCCTGGCAGCCTGCTTGTCGCGCGCGCAGCATTAATAAGCAGCATCTCATTGCCCTCCCCAGACTGACGTGCGCAGACGCTCGCGCCGAACCAGAGGGGCGAGCACAAAGCCAATTCAAGAAATGCGCTCGACCTTCATACATTAAAAACATGACACGATTTTTTTTACATAAAGAATCCACTTTTCCGCCTGAAAATACAGCACGTGCGCGCTTCTTGAAATGCACGACATTTTGCAGACCTCCAAATAATCCTGTCACTGAGAGTTCATTTTACCTGTTGATCAGCTCTTACTCTAAGTTTATATTCGCATCAGAGATTTTCTAGTCAGGCTTCGAATTGGGGTCGACATTTTTGTTTGTGGATAAAGAACCCTATACACTCTGCTCAAGCTGCTTAAGAGGGAAAGTATTGGTTACTTTTCACGCTCACTTCAGAATCCATGTCGTGTCCATGTGTCTGTGTGCACTATGGAACGCCAAATGGACCAAAAGTCGGGCGCAATTCATGGCAGAAATCAGAAGTACAGTTGCGTCTGAAGTGTCATGCTCTGCGATACTCAATATTTATTAAATACTAGGTAACTGATTTTATAGTACCCGGGTTTCATAGAGCAGTAGTGCCACAAAGTAAAGAGTAAACCCAAATAGATGGTCCCTAATTTCCATCTATGGTTGGCAAGGTGGTGTTCTTGGTTTTGCTTAATATGTCACAAACACAAACCAACACAAACTGTCAGTGTCCCTTCTATTGTTCAACCTTTTCTAATACATTACAAACATAGATTTCAACATTCTTAAAGTATTTCTCTAGCCAAAAATACATCAATAATAACAACACAATATACATGGCACCATTTCGTTAACATGAGCTCAATATTACTGTACATATGAACCAGTGTCATTTTTATGGTACTTATTCTAATGCATTTGTCTCCTTTTTATCGTTTTTTAAAATCATTAATCATGAGGAGATTGGTGGATCATAATGTCATTATACTGTGTACAATGAAAATAAAGAAATTCTATTCTGTTGTGTAACAACAGGATACATAGTTAATGTTACTTAACTAGTTCATGTAGCTATTCTTAGATAACCATTTCTTTTACTGCATATAATGCAGTGCAATAACAATTGTTTCCACTCCCATCCAACCTGGGATTCCTGAGTCAAAATAAAGCTTTAAGAGTAATAAGGTTTCAGGAGCAGAACCTATTTGAATTTAAAGATTATCTTTTGGAGATAAGACGTTATTGTTAATTTTAAACAGATAAGAATTTAATGTTGGGAACCTGCTGCCCACCTACCCACTCCCCCAAGGTCCTTCCTCCACACGTGGCACAGCCTGAAGAATTCAATGAAAATCTAAAGAACCACTGATGGTTTGAACATTTACATGTAGAAAGTGGTTAGCGTTATTAACAAAGTAGCCGGCAGTGCAACTGTCATTACCAGTGCCCCTGCTCACTCAGGCTTTGCCCAGACACTTATTTGAAGCTGATACATTCTTAAAAAATGGAACAGCATTCAATGTTGTCCCTACACAGTATCACAAATAAATTAATGCATACATATAGACATGCAAGTATACATTTGATAACAGTTTTTGCCTAAACATGGCTTATCTCATGTCATGAATTTGTTAGATTTCTGATTTGTTTTGTGTGTGGCTATATTTTAGCCTTTAATTTTGTTTAAGTTTTTGTGGGCCTAAATTGTTTACCTGTGATTTTATGCACATTGTGGTGCAACCATTAACTCCGACAGGGTCAATATTTATTCACTTTGAATGTTTGATTGTCTTAAAGAAAACTGTATTTGAATATCAGTTTCCAGTTGCTTATAGGCATGTAATTGCACAAACATGTTATTCACAACAGTCAGAAGAAAACAGTGTTCTTAATGACAAGTTAGCAAAGTGTACTTGGAAAAATCTTTACTGTTTACACAATTTAATACATATCACAATCAACAAGAAAGTACAGGAACTATAGACATTTTGTTTCTGATTCAGAAAAATGTATTCAGGGTAATAGTTCCAGAAAGTGGTCAAAATAATTTGCCTTTATGACATGTAAAGAAGGAAAATGGATGGATATTAAATAATGTGCATCTTGGTCTACAAACCAGGCCAGACCTTTTTTTTTGTGCTTGTACAGCTAAAAGTTTATTCCATTAAATAGATCACAGTACAATAAATGGTTCCATTGATAAAGAATTTGAACTCAAAATAATACCTATGGTACTGGCATTGGAAATGATCTCTGATTCCCAAATGTAAAATTAAATATAGTACATTACATACCAATTTTTTCCAATATACAGTATGTTGTGCCAGCACATAATTGCCCCTTGTGCAGTGTTGCATCCAGAGGTGTTCAGTGCACATTGCAGGTTGCAGTGCTTTGGAATGTTTGTCTTCAATGACACAGGTTTGTTTTTACATTGCTACGTAAGGTTGATTCATGTCTTGCCTGCTCCCATGTCTTGTCCTTGGTTGGCCTCCTCATGTTTCCTGATTACACTCAGTTTTCAAAGTACCCCTTTAAAACAGTTTGTGTATTTAAACCCTTGTGTTTCTTTGTTCAGTGCAAAGTATTGTTCAGCATTTGCCTACCTGTTTACCTACCTTTTGTTTCTGTTCAATACTCTGGTTTCAACCCTGACTTGTGTTCTGTTTTTCATGTCCTAACCCTGCATAGTCAACTCTGTTTGCTGATTGCCTGACCTATTCCCTGCTTCAGGATTTGATTCATATTTTGGATTTGTTTTTCCGCTTTTTAATATAACATTTAACTGCATATGCATCAGCACACCTAAGCCACAGGTGGATTTATAAGCCTTTTGAAATGGATCTTACAGTGGCTCAGGTTTTAGACCCCTAGGAAGTTTTTTGTGGAAAGAACTACTAATTGAAGGTGAGGAGAGCTGGAGAGGATGGGGTAACCCTCAGCCAAGGCCCTTCCAGTCATCCTACAGAGGCCGACAAGCTCTCCAGCAGATTGTTATCCAAAAGCTCACAAGACTGCCTACCCACTAAAGCTTTTCCCAGTGCTCTCTCACACCCTGCTCTTGCTCGAGGCTGGTGGCATGGCCTCCCACACCCTTTGAATGCCAGATGCCAATGGCACACCTTTCCACACCCTGCTCATGGCTAAGGCTTATGATGCAGCTTCACACACCCTGCTCATACCTGAGGCCATTGGTGCAGCTTTTCATGTTTACTTTGGCAAAAACTAGGGCATTGTTGACACCTGAACTAAGCAAGGACAGCAGTGTCCCACCACCTGACCCCGGGAAACTTGTCACAGACCCACTACCAGATTTCAGTGTAGGTATTGTAGCCCCAAAACGAGCTGTCTTGACAAGCCTTTTGTTTCTGTTCAGTAGTAATGAACTTTTCTAGTAATCTCTGTTTACTGATCACCATGCCTGTTTCGAAATCTTGGTTTTAATTCACATTTTGAATTTGTAGCCATGCTCTAAAACATTGGCAAGTGATCTATTTCAGCCTCAATAGATGGAGCCAGTGTGACTTCTGCTTGGTTGAAATGAACACTTTTATGTATAATGTATAATATTAAATACTTGCTTTAGTTTATTGTTGTTTAAAATTGACGTAGATACTAAATGTATTTACCTATTGTCAATAAATTGTGACGACAGTGTTAAATCAACAGCTATCAATGTAAACAGTGTTTGTATTTATTGTTAAATTTAACATTTAGGGGCGTACTCAGGGTAATAATATGCCACAAGGATGTAATACTAAAGTTTTGCAGACGCCAACAGCTTCAACAAGCTATCAATGTAAGCTCAAAGTATTACAGTAGATAGATGTCACACTAAATAATGTGCAAGCTGACACTATTATGTCTATGTTGTACTATTATGTACAGAATAGTTAACACTTTTAACCGATAGTTTTCAGTAATGGAAATAAGGAAAAAATATTGTAACATATTTAGAATGTTGCTTGGTTCTCTGTTCATGTCCCAAATGTCATGTGGAAGTCCATTACATTCAGTATAGAAACTGTTCATACCTTATGAAGCGCACTAAATAGAGAGTAATTTGAGATTCTTCCAGAGAGTTGTAGGCCAAGTAGAAAAGAATGACGTAAACACCAAAAATAGCTTTTTTTTCTCATGCTTGACGAGAAAGCTTTCTTTTTCCCATGGAATACCTCAAGCAGCAGCTGAAAAAAAAATGAAAAGAAATTAAATATAAATATTTCTAACACAGACGGAATTTTTTTTTTGGAAGAGAGAGAAAATGCATGTACATCATCACTCTCTTGTGGAAATGAACTTTAACTCAAAATATGATAAGAATGTAAGAATTAAGGGCACATTATATATCGAATATATGTCAAATAAGCAAAATCAGCTTAATCAAGAACCTGAAAATGACCGTATCACTAATTCTAACTTTTATTGGCACAATCTAGGACAGACAAGCTAAAGATATTCTTTTTCTTGCTCAAATATGCAACTGACTGTAGGTTGTTCACCTACTCACTTTATAATAAAACCATTTCTGGAGAGAGTGCTTTTCCTCATTAACCATCGTTGATTCATTTCTATTGAATTATAAAAGCAACACAACAATTGTGCTTTATAAACGTTTTAAATAAGTGTTAGAATCTTTCTGGAAAACCCTACCATAAACCAGTGGCGGGCGGTGCATTTGGTACCTGGGCCTTCAGTGGGAACTTTTCCCGACTTAATACACCTCCTAATACCACCACTATCATGTCGCAATTATAGAAACCATCAATACAATACAAACACGTAATATAACAACAAGTGGCATTTCAGAGAGAGTGGCATTTTACTAAAGCAAGAAACCCAGTTAAGACAACTCCCAACCTCTACACTACAACCGCAACTGTGCACCTACATCATATGGAGCAGTTCAGAATCAATATTTGTCTAGTAACATGACAAAAACATTACAAATGTAAATAAAATACAACCTACTCACCAGAGATTCACACTAATAATTTGCACCGCTCCTCAGAGGCTGTAAGCCAGTGGTACCGCTCGTAATCACTGGTCTGGAAGTGGTGAACAAACCCTTTCCTGGCCTGAGACAATCTAGCTAGCTTCGGGGTTGACCGACCTCCTCACGATGTCTAGCTTTTCTTCAAAATGGATTTTTAAGTATGTCTGCGACCAAATAAATTTTTCTTACTCCATAGGGTTAAAAAAGTCTAACTCAGATGTATTAATGTGTGCAGAGTGCTACGCATGTGTTTGCTTGTCGAACTTGGCTGTAACAGTTTTCCCCTGTCCAACCAATCAGAGGACGGAAAAATGCTGACGCTATTCTGGGCTAGCTAGCTAGCAAATACGAAATCTGATTGGTTAAAAAAACAGAGCTAATTCTTAAGGAGACAATGGAAAAGAAGGAACAGCAGAACAGACTTTGCAGGCCCTGGGCAGATTAGATTGACATAGCAGCACATAGAGGCTGAAATCTGATTGGACAAAAAAAATTCTAACATCTTTACATGTACTGGAAGCAGTGCAGCCAAGAGAAACAAAATAAATAAAGAGATATAAAGAAATAAAGAGAATAAACTGTTGGGAATAAATTAATAACAATTAATCCCAGTTTGTGCATTGGAAACACTCATTAAATATTGAATAATGACAAAATCCTTGCAGGTCAGTGTTGATCCAGTCCAGACAAAGTCTTTATTAAGGCACAAAAATATTTTCTAAACTTCTTTTTGTTGCATTTAAAATTACCAATTGTTTTAGGGATCTGCAGGTTCTAAAACTCAAAACAACCAGTCTGGTACCCACAACCACGGCATAGACAAAGTCATTGAGATCACGTTCTGAAGTTAATTTAACCAAACCTCTTGACCTGCATCTGCCTGACTTTATGCATTGTGTTCCTGCTAGTCATTCCACTTGGCTGTGAATTAATGAGTGTTTGTTATTGGAAATATGTAACTGCAGTTACACACTATATTTGCCTACCTTAGCTGAGTAAAATTTACAAACCACTCACTCCAACCACATTACTACAATGTCTGCATTACTCATGTCTGATGTCTTTTTCTACTATTTTGTTGTCTACCATCTCTGACCTAATCTAAATTCCCTTCATTCGTCTCTACAACATAATGTTATTCATATTATAGAGCATAATGCAAGCTGAAATAGGAGGTACTGTTATCTTTAACTGCAATTAAAACTTTATGTTATCACTGTGGTGGCTCCACAGCCCATATTTATTGGCTCTATTGAGCTCTGATAAATGTTTGGAGTATTATAAAGAAACAACACCAAGTTTTGATGACAGGTTTATTTCATGTTTCTTATCTTCTACTACTATTACAACTACTACTACTACTACCTCTCCTGCTACTACTACTACCTCTCCTACTACAGCTACTACTACTAATACTACTACTACCACCTCTCCTACTACTACTAGTACTACCTCCTACTACTACTACTACTACTACTTCTTCTACTACTAAAACTACCTCTCCTACTACTACTACTACTACTTCTTCTTCTTCTTCTTTCGGCTGATCCCATTAGGGGTCGCCACAGCGGATCATCCGTCTCCATACCACCCTGTCCTCTACATCTGCCTCTTTCACACCAACTACCTGCATGTCTTCCCTCACCACAACCATAAACCTCCTCCTTGGCCTTCCTCTTTTCCTCCTACCTGGTGGCTCCATCTTCAGCATTCTTCTACCAATATAATTCATGTCCCTTCTCTGCACATGTCCAAACCATCTCAATCTCGCCTCCCTCACCTTGTCACCAAAACATCCTACATGTGCTGTCCCTCTAATAAACTCATTTCTAATCTTGTCCATCCTCGTCACTCCCAACGAAAACCTTAACATCTTCAGCTCTGCTACCTCCAGCTCTGCCTCCTGCCTTTTACTCAATGCCACTGTCTCTAATCCATACAACATCGCAGGTCTCACCACAGTCCTATAAACTTTCCCTTTCATTCTTGCAGATACCCTACTATCACAAATCACTCCTGTCACTCTTCTCCACCCACTCCACCCTGCCTGCACTCTTTTCTTTACTTCTCTAACACACTCTCCATTACTTTGCACTGTTGACCCCAGGTACCTGAACTCCTCCACCTTCTCCACCTCTTCTCCCTGCAACCGCATCACTCCACTGCCCTCCCTCTCATTCACACACATGTACTCTGTCTTACTCCTACTGACTTTCATTCCCCTTCTCTCCAGCGCATATCTCCACCTCTCCAGGCTCTTCTCAACCTGCTCTCTACTCTCACCACAAATCACAATATCATCTGCAAACATCATAGTCCAGGAGACTCCTGTCTGACCTCGTCCGTCAACCTGTCCATCACCACTGCAAACAGGAAAGGGCTCAGGGCCGATCCTTGATGCAGTCCAACCTTCACTCTGAACCAGTCTGTCGTACCTACTGCACACTTCACTGCCGTCACACTGTCCTCATACATGTCCTGCACCACCCTTACATGCTTCTCTGACACACCTGACTTCCTCATACAATACCACAACTCCTCTCTTGGCACTCTGTCGTCGCTTTCTCTAAATCCACAAATACACAATGCAATTCCTTCTGTCCTTCTCTATACTTCTCCATCAACATCCTCAAAGCAAATAAGGCATCTGTGGTGCTCTTCCTCGGCATGAAACCATACTGTTGCTCACAGATGGTCACCTCTTCTCTCAGCCTGGCTTCCACTACTCTTTCCCATAACTTCATGGTGTGACTGATCAACTTAATTCCCCTGTAGTTACTGCAGGTCTGCACATCTCCCTTATGCTTAAAGATCGGTACCAGCACACTCCTTCTCCATTCCTCAGGCATCCTCTCCCCTTCCAGAATCCTGTTAAACAATCTGGTTAAAAACTCCACTGCCATCTCTCCTAAACATCTCACGCCTCTACCGGTATGTCATCTGGTCCAACCGACTTTCCATTCTTCATCCTCTTAATCGCTGCTCTCACTTCCTCCTTACTAATCCTATCTACATCCTGCTTCACCAACTCCACATCCTCCAACCTTCTCTCTCTGTGATTTTCCTCATTCATCAGCTGCTCAAAATACTCCCTCCACCTTCTCAACACACTCTCCTCACTAGTCAACACATTTCCTCTCCATCCTTTATTGCTCTAACTTGCAGTACATCCTTCCCAGCTCGGTCCCTCTGCCTGGCCAATCGGTATAACTCCTTTTCTCCTTCCTTAGTGTCCAACCTCTTATACAGCTCCTCATATGCCTTTTCCTTGGCTTTCGCCACATCCCTTTTTACCTGCTGCAGCATCTCCTTGTACTCCTGCCTACTTTTCTCATCACTCTGTCGATCCCACTTCTGTTTTGCCAACCTCTTTCCCCTAATGCACTTCCTCATTCCACCACCATGTCTCCTTGTCTTGCTTTCTATTTCCAGATGTCACACCAAGTACTTTTCTAGCTGCCTCCCTCATCACTCCTGCAGTAGTTCCCCAATCATCCGGCACCTCTTCACCACCACCGAGCCTCTGTCTGACCTCTTCCCTGAACCTCACACTACACTCTTCCTCCTTCAGTTTCCACCATCTTATTCTTCTTTCAATCCTTACATTCCTCCTCTTCTTCTTCGCCTCCAAAACCATCCTACAGACCACCATCCGATGCTGTCTAGCTACACTGTCCCCGCCAACACCTTACAGTCTCCAATCTCCTTCAGGTTGCATCTCCTGCATAGCACATAGTCCACCTGTGTGCACCTTCCTCCACTCTTATCGTCACCCTATGATCCTCCTTCTTCTTAAAATACGTGTTCACCACTGCCATTTCCATCCTTTTAGCAAAATCTACCACCATCTGCCCTTCCACATTCCTCTCCTTAAAACCATACCTACCCATCACCTCCTCATCACCTCTGTTCCCTTCACCTACATGCCCATTAAAGTCTGCCCCAATCACCAATCGTTCTTTCCTAGGTACACCATTTACCACTTCATCTAATTCACTCCAGAATCTTTCCTTTTCCTCCATCTCACAGCCAACTTGTGGAGCATAGGCACTGATGACATTTATCATCATCCCTTCAACTTCCACCTTCACGATCATCACCCTATCAGAAACTCTCTTCACCTCCACTACACTCTTACTGTACTCTTCCTTCAGAATCACCCCTACACCATTTCTCTTCCCATCCACACCATGATAAAACAGTTTAAATCCACCTCCAGTGTTCCTGGCCTTACTCCCTTTCCACTTGGTCTCCTGAACACACAGCATATCTACCTTTCTCCTCCATCATATCAGCTATCTCTCCCTTTACCCATCATAGTACCAACATTTAAAGTACCAACCCGAACCTCCACTCTCCTGCACTGCTCCTTTTCCTGCCGCCTCTGTAGACGCCTTCCTCCTCTCCTTCTCCTCCTTCGGCCAACAGTAGCCCAATTTCCACCGGTACCCTGTTGGCTAACGATACCTGTGGCGGTCGTTGGTAACCCGGGCCTCGACCGATCCGGTATGAAATTCTCCTTTGTGATCCGCATATTTGATTTGGCACATGTTTTACGCTGGATGCCCTTCCTAACGCAACCCTCCCCATTTACCCGGCTTGGGACCGCACTAAGAGTGCACTGGCTTGTGCCCCTAATGGCTGGGTTACTACTACTACTACTACTACCACTACTACCACCACCACTACCACCACTACTACCACTACTACCACCTCTCCACTACTACTAGTACCACCTCCCACTACTACTACTACTACTACTTCTTCTACTACTCAAACTACTTCTCCTACTACAGCTACTACTACTACTACTACTACTACTACTACTACTACCACCTCTCCTACTACAGCTACTACTACTACTACTACTACTACTACTACTACTATTACTACCACCTCTCCTACTACTACTAGTACTACTAAAACTACCTCCTACTACAGCCACTACTACCACCTCTCCTACTACTACTACTATTACTACCACCTCCTACTACTACTACTCTTCCACCACTGAAACGACTCTTCCACTACAGCTACTACTACTACTACTACTACCACTACTACTACCACCTCTCCTACTACTACTAGTACCACCTCCTGCTACTACTACTACTACTTCTTCTGCTACTCAAACTACTTCTCCTACTACAGCCACTACTGCTACTGCTGCTACTACCACTACTGCTACTGCTACTACCACTGCTGCTACTACCACTACTACTGCTACTGCTACTACTGCTACCACTACTACTACTAATACTACTACTACTGCTGCTACTACTACCACTACTGCTACCACTACTACCACTACTACCACTACCACTACTACTGCTACTACTGCTGCTACTACCACTACCACCACTACTACTACTGCTGCTACTACTGCTACCACTACTACTGCTGCTGCTACTACTGCTGCTGCTGCACTGCTGCTACTGCTGCTGCTACTACCACTACTACTGCTGCTGCTACTGCTACCACTACTACTACTAAAACTACCTCCTACTACAGCCACTACTACCACTGCTGCTGCTGCTGCTGCTACCACTGCTGCTACTGCTACTGCTACTGCTACTGCTACCACTACTGCTACTGCTACTACCACTGCTACTACCACTGCTGCTACTACTGCTACTACTACCACTACCACCACTACTACTACCACTGCTGCTACTGCTACTGCTACTACCACTACTACTACTGCTGCTACTACTACCACTACTACCACCACCACTACTACTACTGCTACTACTACTACTACTGCTGCTACTACTACTACTACTACCACTACTACTACTAATACTACTACTACTACTACTACTACTACAACCAATACTCCACCACAACAACCACTACTACTACTACCACTACCACTACTACTACTAGTACCACCTCCCACTACAGCCACTACTACTACCACTACCACTACCACTACTACCACTACTACCACCACTACTACTACTACTACTACTCTTCCACCACTGAAACGACTCTTCCACCACAGCCACTACCACTACTACTGCTACCACTACTACCACTACTACTACCACCTCTCCACTACTACTAGTACCACCTCCCACTACTACTACTACTAGTACCACCTCCCACTACTACTACTAAAACTACCTCTCCTACTACTACTGCTGCTACTACCACTACTGCTACTGCTACCACTGCTGCTGCTGCTACTACCACTACTGCTACTACTTCTCCTACTACTACTGCTACTACTACTACTATTACTACCACCTCTCCCACTACTACTACTATTACTACCACCTCCTACTACTACTACTACTACTCTTCCACCACTGAAACGACTCTTCCACTACAGCCACTACTGCTACCACTGCTACTACTACTGCTGCTACTACTACCACCTCTCCCACTACTACTACTGCTACCACTACTGCTACCACTACTACTACTACTACTCTTCTACTACTCAAACTACTTCTCCTACTACAGCCACTACTACTACTACTACTACTACTGCTGCTACTGCTACTACTACTACTATTACTACCACCTCTCCTACTACAGCCACTACTACTACTACAACAACTACTTCTCCTACTACTACAACAACTACTACTACTACTACTACTTCTCCTACTACAGCCACTACTACTACTACCACTACCACTACTACTGCTACTACTGCTACCACTACTACTGCTACTACCACTACTACTGCTACCACTACTGCTACTACTACTACCACCTCCTACTACTACTGCTGCTACTGCTACTACTACTAATACTACTACTACTACTACTACTACTAAAACTACCTCCTACTACAGCTACTACTACTACTACTACTAGTACCACCTCCCACTACAGCCACTACTACCACCACTACTACCACCACTACTACCACCATCCTCCCACTACTACTACCACTACTACCACTACCACCACTACTACCACTACTACCACCACCACTACTACTACTACTACTCCCACTACCACAACCACTACTCCCACTACCACAACCACTACTCCCACTACCACAACCACTACTCCCACTACCACAACCACTACTCCCACTACCACAACCACTACTCCCACTACTACAACCAATACTCCACCACAACAACCACTACTACTACTACTACTACTATTATTACTACTATTACTACTACAACCCCACTACTAATACTACTACTACTACTACTACCACTACTACTACCACTACTACTGCTACTACTACTACTACAGCTACTAATACTACTACTACTACTACTACTTCTCCTACTACAATTAATACTACTACTACTACTACAACAACTATTTCTCCTACTGCAACTACTACTACTAGTATTACTACCACTTTTCCTACTACTACTACAACTACTACTACTTTTCCTACTACAACTACTTCTCCTACTACTACAACTACTACTAATTTGATCCCTCTCTCTTTCACACACACGCACACACACACACACACACACACACACACACACACACACACACTCACGTTAATTACATGTACTCCTTGCTTCATGCAGAAACAGGAATAATCAAACAATGTACATTCATTATTATTAGTGCAGCTCATAAAACACATACAGTACCATATGAGCCACCAGAGTATTATACTCTAGTGTTAGTGTTAAGTCTTGGAGTTAATTCAATAAATGTTGTTTGGGGAAAGATTTGCACATTTATATGCAAATTTTATTCCACTACACACACTGTAAATCTTTGTGTGAACAGTGGGTGTAGTTCTTACCAAGCACACTGAAGTGGGACACAGGTACAGACTGTCAGCTTTTAAAGAATCATCTGTTTGCAGTGAGGAGTCATTCCTTGTCAGTTAAAGGATGTATTATGTACATAACCCGCATACTTGACTGTTTAAAGTTGCACACATTTATACGTAGGTACAATGGAATGCATCTGAAGCAATGGGGTGTTAGATGGGATTTTCTTTACTGTGATTCCTTTAAATAGTGGAAAGAAAGAGAAAATAAAATGTAGTGAAGAGGTGGAGGGGTTTGCTACAGATGAGTAAATAATAGGTGAAAGTTTAATCTTGTAAAATTTTAATTTGTCACATCTAATGTGCACTTTAAATGCTGGATGAATGCTGATTTGTTTCACTCTTTGTCAGATTCTTCATTTTAAAACAATCACCAGATTCAATACAACATACAGTAATTGAGTAGGTTCTGATGGCATAACTTGGAGAAAAGTTTACCCTTTTGTTGTTAAATATAACATTTATTGTCACACAGTAAAGGAAAAGCTGTCACAACACATACAATAACATTTTTTTATGGATTTTACATTAAGTATACACTCGTTTTTTTGGAATATGTTGGTAGGAGTGATGAAACGTGATGCTTATATCCAAGATATGTCTATTTATTCTTAAAAAAACAAGTTAACCAGTTATATGGACTTATTATTGGCAGTGATACTGACACTTATCTTACTTTTACTTACTGGAAAAGTATATAGAGGTAAATGTATCTAGTCATGTCTGTTTCTTTCTGCATGCACAACATCTGCACACATCCCATTTTAGTTTCAGGTTCTTTGAAACACAATGCAGATTTAGAAACAGCATAATTACTCTCAGCATTTGAGAATTGTGTGAAATGAAAAGAAATGATTTTGGAAATGATAAATTGAATGTTTATGACCTTTTAGTTTTACGTTCACTGTAAGTAGCAGATTTTCCATTTCTAATGTAACTCGCAGGCTCACAGCTTTCAAACAGAAACAGGAAAAATGCATGGCATTGATTTGTTGGTAATGTTTCTCACAACACCATCTGAATGTGATTTAAGTGTGTTTTGTCACATGTACATTACAGCACAGTAAATTTTCTTCACACATCCCAGCAATGTTAGGAAGCTGGGGTCAGCCATGATACAGTGTCCCTGGAGCAAAGAAGGTTAAGGGCCTCAAGGGCTCAAAAGTGGCAGCTTGGCGATTCCAGGGCTTGAACCCTTATCAGTAACAGTAACCACTGAACAACCACATCCAACATTCTACAAACAAATATACTCGTTTATTACATTTCAGACATAAAGGAATCATAATGATGTCTTTATTGATTTATTATGAGCATGATTATAAATCAATTACTGAAAAACAAAACAAAATTTTCTTGTGTTCATTTAAAAATATTTAGAAAGGTTAATTTGTACACAAGCCAAAGCCGAGATTATGTAACACAGCATCTACAAGAATATTACATGATTCTACTGTATCACTTTAACTACAAAACAGTGTTGTCTGACACATATAATCAGCTGCACTGTATGTGTGTTAGTTTAAACACTAATAATAACAATATAGAGCTGTCATGATAGATAGAGAACAGCATGCACTGTCCACTAGGAGTCAGTGGTTTTATCGTCACTGGAAACCATCTTGATTCCAAGATATGTCTTAAATGTTGAGACCTTAAGGCTAGTGTTTCTGCCAAGACACTTCAAAGTCTTCCTTTCCACATGACCAAAACAACCTTCCCGGTAAATGACCTCATATCTATCTATATGGAATTTTCAGTCAGTGATGAAGCACCCAGACTCAATTTTGATGGCTCTTCTTTTAGCTGTAGGATCAAGATTCCAAGTTTGCAACAGTAATCACCAGGAAATAATTTGCCAGCTCACAACCAGGCATGATTGCAGCTTTAAAAGCTTTAAATGTACTAGGTGTTAGGTAGAATTTAGAGAGTGACTGCTAGCATTCATAAGCAATGCATACATTTGCCAACAATAGTAACACATTATGTTTTGTATTTTATAATTTCAGTAGAGTATATCTCCAAAGGTTTGTGGAGTAATTACACCGACCAGGCCCGTTCGGTCCAGCTCTTCATGTGCATCAATGAGCCTTGGCTGCCCATGACCCTGTCGCCGGTTTACCACTGTTCCTTCCTCGAACCACTTTTTATAGATAATGACCACTGCAGACCGGGAACATCCCACAAGAGCTACATGCTCTGACACCGTCATCTACCCACCACAATTTAGCTATTGTCAAACTTGCCCCTTTTCTCTGCTTCTAACAATTCTTATCAACTTTGAGGACAAAATGTTCACAAGCTACCTAATATATACCACCCACTAACAGGAGCCATGATGAAAAGATAATCAGTGTTATTCACTTCACCAGTCATAATATTATAATGTCATAATGCTATGCCTGGTTGCTGTATATGAGGGCTATGCCCAAACATTTGATACAACAAATGAGGGAAACACACATTTCCCCTTAACTTAAATCTTTAAATCTGTTCTGGCATGAAGACATGCTTTTCCAGGTTTGCCTAGACATTGCATTGACCTACATGTGTGGGTGTGATGGTCAGGAGCCCACAAACATTATAGTGTATTTATTATTCTCACACAGGGCATCACAGGTGTGTGGGTTTTGCAAAACATGCAGGTAGAAGAAAGGATTGGCTAAATTGCGCCAATGTGAGGAGGCTTGTGCCATCCAGGGTAAATACTTTTGCCTTGAAAACAGTATTGCTGGTTCTGCCTTCGGATCCTCAACAACCTCTGGTCAGAGTACAGTAGTTACTTAAGATGAATGATGTAGGTTATAAGTATAAGTATAGTATAAGGTATAAGACAGTTCCTCAAAGATATTATGGATTGTTGACATTGACATATACTCACTTGGCTGACAATTTTAAGTGACATGCATTGTGAAAGTATTCAAGTTAACAGTTTAAGATCCAAGAATAAGTTTGTTCTGGATTTTATACTTTTAAATATTTTGCTCAGCAGCCCAATGCCATAACAACTGAGTTACCACTTGATTCTAACTTCATAAAGTGGTTCACACTCTGACAGCTCGTGTTCTTTGTGTTCGTGTATTTATATGAGTAAAACAAACTGGCATCCCATCCAGTGGGTATTCCCAAATGATTCTCAGTGTTTCCTGGAAAAATTCCAGTTCCAACATAAGGCCAAAAATCAGTACTGGATATTAATGAATAAGTAAAATACTGTAAGATCAGTGATCTCAAATCCCTGTCTGAAAAATGACTGTACAAGACTGTAGAAAGGTCATTTAAACACATAAACACACATTCGTAGGCTCATGTTAGTTCTCACTCTTCAGTGTTTTGTATTGTTGAAAGATTTATAATCACTTATAATCACTCTTGATATCACCCAAATGAGGATGGGTTCCCTTTTTGAGACTGGTTCCTCTCAATGTTTCTTCCTCATAACATCTAAGCAAGTTTTTTCTTGCCACAGTCACCATGGCTGCTCATCAGGGATAAATACACATCTTTCACCTTAACTTTTAAATTCTGTAAAGCTGCTTTGAGACAATGTCTGTTGTGAAAAGCGCTATAGAAATAATCTTGACTTGACTTGACTTGATCTCAGCATTGTACTGTACTTGGAACGTAAAATAAATACACTCAGAGATGCACATTCTTATAGTACTATCCACGTTTTCCTTTCTTCAAAATAGTCACTGTGGCCAACACTGTCTCTGGAGGTTTTCTGTCATTTTCAGAACAGCACTGTGTGAACATTTGTGTGAACTCGGCCTAGCAGCAGGAGTGAGCAATGGGGAACGGTGACCTCTGGGCTGAACTGGTCAGTGCTAAAGCAAACAGTGTCCTGAAAGGGATTCTCATATTTTTAGCATGTGACTGCTTTTACATAAGTCTAATTATAGTCCATTGATCACAGCTCAACCATAAACAACCATCCTGGGAGAGCTGGGAAAAAAAGAGGACGGTTATTTACAATCACATCATAATGTTGTGTGTTTGCAAATGTAGACTACTTATATCCAGTGTTACTTAAAACCTTTTGAAGCATATAGTCTTGGTTGTAATAAAGAAAAGAGAAGAGGAAGTACAGCACTGAGATCTTGTTTCAAAGGTATTGACAATCCATCACTTCTTCTTCAATAGCAACTGCTCTGAGTCAGGGTCATGAGGGATACAGAGCCTTTCCCTGGGTGCAAAGCAGAAATTTACCCTGTATGGTATGTAGTGAAACACACACACTCATTCACTAAGGAATGATTTAACATAGCCAAGCCACCTAACGAAATAGTTTGGCAGTTTGGAGGAAACCAGAGAACCTGGAAAAAGCCACATGAGCAGTGGGTTAATGTGAAACAATCAACCCTAGAACCCTCAAGCTGTGAGGCAGCAATAAAAGAGGCATGATAATTGGTAATTATGTGTGTAATTGCATTGAGATACTAAAGACAACATGCTATTAAATGATTATGATCAAAATGATGGCTGGTGAGTGCGAATTTAATTTAGTTTCTTTCTAAATACAAAATCAATAGCAGTGAAACATTGTGCTATTTATATGTCTCCATTAGCAATATTAATGAAAGTACCTATTATTGATGTGACTGCAATGTTGTGTAGGATATGAGCAAGAAAACGAGAGAAAAAACACAGGGTTGATAATTACACAACAGTATGGACACATATGATGTTTGGTTACAATTTCCATCTTGTCGTCTGGAGGTGCTGTGTAGACAGATCCACCGGTTGGCCAAGGCAGGCAGTCATTATTGCTCGGCTCACAAAGCACACGTTGTGTGTGCGTGTGTGTGTAAGACAGCATGCCAATGACTGTCCATGTGATCGTACCAAAGGAAATTGTAAGTGTCTTTGTGTGTGTGAGTCAGAACACTACAGATTTTTATTCAGCTGAAAAGTCTGAGATAAAAATATCACTTACCGGATGAAGTGATGCAGTACAATCATTTAATATTCTTGTAGATGCTGTGTAACATAATCTCAACTTTGGATTTTGTACAAATTAGCCTCTCTAACTATTTTTAAAAGAACATAATTGTCTTTAAGTTAGTGATCTGGATATCTTGTGTGAGAGAATTCTGTTAACCACGTCTTCTTTATGCTTCTCTTATACTCTATCTTCCGTTATCACATTTGCCATTAAAATGAAGTTTACAGTCACAGCGCTTTCTTCTTTACTACTCAAAACAAAACTGGAATATAGTGTTTATTCATTTTGCCTCTCCAAAATCATTAGGTGAGGACACAGATTGATCTGTCAGAGCAGAAGCACAGGACAGGCCCATCACAGAGATCGGATTGTTATTCCAGTAACCTGGCTGTCAAGACATTTAGCTTGAAGCAATAATCTACAAGCAATAATAAATATCCAAATAATAGTGATGCTTTTCAAGCAACACTAATGAGAATCTATTGTATATAATAAACTGTGATGTTTCAGGGGCTCCAGTCGTGCCATTGCATATGATCATTCAGAAGATCAGCCCATCAGAAGAGTGCAATTTTCTCCTTGCACTCCTCTGACATGCCCATCAGCCAAATGGCATTCAATGAGGCATGACAGGGCTGGCCCTCTCACATCGCCTCTGTCTTTGCTGAAATGGAAGTCCAAAGTGAAATTAATTCAGTTTTTCCCCCTGAGCTTTGCTTACCTACCATATCGGCTGCTGCCTGTAACCTTGGTAACTCTGCTGTTGCTTCTATTTCCTTCTTCTGAATTCAGAAACGGCCGACCTTCCAGCCTTTATCTGAACTTATAACTTTCTGCAGCCTACTTAAACCATGATGGCTAATCAAGATAAAAACACACTCATTAGTTTGTGGTATCACCACGGGGTTAAAGCAGAGCTCAGGATATAAAGCTGAAATAGACAAGTGCTTCGTTTTTTTACCTACTGTCTGAATTCCTCCCTGATGGAATATTATGTAGATTGGCATTAGACAAAAAAGATTCAGATTATCATTTACATTTTCATTAGCAGACGGCCTATCAGATGTTTGTGTGCTGGCATCTGGCATCTGTTTGAGCCATATAAAATAATTGAATCAATGTCTAATTTGCCTTAGATACATTTTCAACTTAGAGCTTAATAAAACTGCATCCATGTTATTCTTGGTTTCTCATTGTATTTTGAGACATACAATGGTACCTGTTACTTCTGAATACTCTTGACACTCTTCAACAGAATGTCAGTAAGATGGTTATACAGTATAAGGATAAAACAACACTTCACTTGGTGGGGCATGGAGAACTAACACTTTTCTGCATAACTATAACTGAGTGAAAACCTTTAAAAAAAAAAAACAATGAGTTCAAATTGCTAAATAATTTGCCAGATACCTGAACTAATGGATCGGAAAAAACAAATGTTGGCTTAACCAAACTTATAATTGTTTCTTGGTGTTTTTTTTTTTTTATTTAGCAGTATGGATAATATATTAAATACACACAAAACAAGACATATTTCCTACCACCACATCTTATTACAGAGTAATACATTCTTATTGTTATGAGTAATAAGTTCTACCCATACAATTTGAAAAATGAACACCTGCATTAGGTGATTAAATACTTTTCAAGTCTATATAGAAAGACACTCTATTATTCAACTGAACCACCAGTAAATCAAATACTTATTTCTATACAGTAATTTCCTACCAATCAGAATGAATATTTTTTAAGCACAATCTGTATAGGTAGGCAGCTAAGCTGTAGCAAACACAATTCTGAAAACTGATCAGATAGTGAGTTTACATGCCAGCGCCGGTAGGAAACAGTACCTGGCCCTCTAGGGCAGCTCAGTGCTCTTTCATTGTGTCCTGTGTCAGTTTTCATAACAGCATTTACAAGGAAAACTACAGAGAATCTGTAATTAAGTTAAAGTATGGAGCAGGGTCAATATTTAGCTAAGTTAAACGTCTAAAATATCAAGTGAACACACTATGTAAAACTATTAACAAGTATCAAAAATCAAAAAGAAAATATTTTCAAATGATTCAAAGAGCTGATGATTTCCTCATGCCCGAGCCTGTATGTAAGTTAGCTTGCTATGCAGTCAATCATAAGGAAAATATTCTGCTAATTCTGCCAAGACAAAGCTAGAATTTGGCATGCTGGTTAGCTAATGTTAAACAATACTTTTCGAATGAATAGTAGGAGGCATTAGGGTTATAAAACATCTGAAATATTTAAATAGCTAATTTATAAATTATAAAATCAAACTAGTTTTTTCACCAAATGCAATTTAGCTTTGATGGCAATATATGAAGCTTGATGTTTCAGTTTTTTTTGTGGTGGGCAATTTTAATTCTGTATGAATCAGAAAAAACAAAATTTAATATTTGTAATGAATACATTAAAGGTCAAAATTAAAATGTAAGAAGTAAAAAGTACACTGTATGGTCAAAAGTATTGGGGCACCTGACTTTTCAAGCCGTATGTGAGGCCTTCTTGAGTGGCCTTCTTCAGAGCTTTGACATCAACACTAATTAACACCTTTGGGTTGAATGGAACACTGACTGCACCTCAGGCCTCTAGGCCATTTTACATCCTGGTATAAAAACATACTGTTGGCATACTGACTCATAGTAATTATGATAATGATAATTCGATTAAACAAACACACAAAACACTTATCTAATCTTATAAGCAATATCTTATCAACAAAGCTTTGGACTTTGCTCTGGAAAATTGAAACCTTAAGTTCTTTGAAGGTGTTTGTTGTTGTTCTCAATGGAAAAAGTTAAAGGTTTAAAAATGGATTTTTAATTGATTTTCATAATTTAGCTACATTTAAAAAGAAACACATAGTACATTATTCATAGTACATTACATAGTACATAGTACATTATCCAACACTCGTCTGTTATCATTTATATTGAAAAAGTTCAGAAAATACAAACATTTGGGATGAATTAACCTTGAGCTTGAAATTGAATTGCCAGTTCTACATTGGCCTTCAGCATTGCCAACTTGAGACATCTGCGACATCTGTTTAATTATAGACTTAATTAGCCTTGTAACTCAGCACACTTCTGGAAAACATCAGCAGCTACTATAATTGACATTAGGCCAGTAAAGCTTAAAACGCTTTACAGTAAGTGCAAATCACCAGCCAATTTGTGTTTTTGCACTCAGTTGAATGGTATGCAGTTTTATTTTAATGTGATTTGAAAGAAAAAATGCCTTATATGCTTATAGGGAAATATTTCTGATATGCTTTGAATTTCTTGTACAAACTTTTTGCCTGCTTCTGTAATTTTCTGTAATTCTTTATTCTTCCTATAAGTACTTTCAAGTCAGCAATCTGTTGTTTGTTGCATTTCAGTTTGGATGGTTACAATGACATTTAATTGGCAAAAAGTTTCATGGTTATCTCCTATAGCCCAAAAAGCAAGAGCTTCTTTTCTTACCAGTTTCCAGGAACATTTGTTATTATATTATGAAACATTATATAATATAAGAATAGAATGAAATTATGTGATGCAGTTGTGCTGAATTATTTCATATAAGTGATGATAAGCAATATAGAGTTGATGAATTAAATATAGAATTGAATAAAGTTGGATTATGGGAACCTTACCTATTTCAGATGAGTGAGCGTGACAGACTAAAAACTCTGTTGAAGATGAAGGTAGAGATGAAGCAAAGTAGCCGTGAGTCCTATAGCCTTGTGGATGCAATGTGGGAAACCATTAGCCACAGTGAAAATAAACAAATATGTCAATATGTCAAAGTTGTAGACAACAAAAATAAACAAAAAATAGCAGTGTTCATTGTGAAATTAATATGCACATCAATCAGAAATTGTTGCCTTTAAGTATATTTACAGTCACACTTTAATCATGCATGTATTTTCACTCTATAGTTTTATACAGCTCGAATTATAACAGCTCAGTACTTTGTACTGTATCAACCAGTGTGGCAAACAGAAGTGCAAACTAGGAGTTCAGTCTTCCTGTAAGACATCTTCCAGGTTCCCTATTTATGACACATTATTGGCAAACAGAATGTACTTAGTCACACCAAAGAACCCTCATTGAGAAAATAAACACTGGATACTTTAGAACTCTGGAGGAGCAGGAGCTGCCTCGCCCAAGAAGCTGAGGCCAAAATAAGACACAGCTTTCTTTGCAAACCAATTTTATACCATGTTGAAGTATTCTCTTGCTATGGGCAGGGACACATTTGAAATATGAGTGTGCCTTTAGGTGCCGGGTATGGTGGCATGTAAGGGCAAACAATTTTGGAGTTCTTTATATGGCAATGTCCCAATGTCCTTGTCTGACATGTTGATAATGTTAGAATTTTCTTCTCATTCCACTATAGGTGCTATAAGGGATATAGTTATTTTAGTTCAAATATAGTGCAGCATATTTAATACTTACACTGAATTATAGACATGGAGGTTTTTAGTCTATGTGGTTGCGATGAATAATTGCATTTTTGACGATTGCCACTGATTCCTTGTGATTCCCTGATTTTCCTGAAATTGTGTTACAGGCTGATGCAGCCCAATTTAGAAAATTTTCAAGAAATTATTTCTAATAGAATACTTCATTTGTTATTACCATGCCAAAAAGCGATATTCTTGGCTGAGCTCATAAATGAAAGCAATAAGAAATATGAGCGCTGGCGTGAAGTCTTGCTGTGAATTTAATAGCCCATTATCTACTGTCGTTGTTGTTGTTGTTGTTATGATTTAATTGTTGCTTTTATGATCTGTTGTTTTCATTGATTTAACATTTCTTAAAATTACTATCCTGTTGCAGTCATGTGCACCTCCAGGCACCTGCAGACAGAAAGCAGCACCACTAGGAGTTTAAATCAAATGAAAGATCAAAAAGTCATTTTCATTACTGCAGTGCCAGAAGTAGCTAATTCTGCTGTATAAGTGTGGCTCGAAACTGTTGTGCTTGATTTAGTGAAGATCGAATCATGTTTAAATGTGGCTCTCAGACACTGTGATATAGACAGGAAGATAAATATGATTGCAATAAGTCTTTAGCCTTTATTAAGGACTGTTTCAGCAACTCCGTGCTGTCATATATCTCAGCAAGTAGGAACTCCCAGCTGCTACATGCGCTTGGTTTCAGATATCACTATCATGACACAATGTTGCTGACAAAGTACTAATTTCTACTGACCTCATAAGCAGCAGCTGATGCTTCTGTCTAAAGTCATGAACCCTTTTCTTCAAAAGAATCAATCCTGATTCAGAAAAGCTGTGGGAGATTATGGGATATTTAGATTTTATTGGTAAGTTGTTGCAGTACTCATTTTGTACACTATTCATAACCTTTGGTTTAATCCTCTTCATTTTTGGGTTAGCAGGTATGGATTATTTGGAAGTGCAGAACTAGTCAAGCTGTCAAATGGAGAGCACAAGCAATATTTAAATAATCAATATATTTATCTACTAACCACTTCCTCCTGTTCAGGGTGGTGGATTTGCAGCCTATCCCAGATGCACTAGTGTGAGGTAGGGAACACACCCTGGATAGGACATCCATTACAAAGCTCACCAGACAAAGCATGATTTTTCAGCAGGGATGACAAATTATTCACCTAGCCTCTATTCAGCTCACCAGAAGTGCAATCTACTGTCAGAGCATGCAGAATCACATGACTGATGAGATGGAAAGCCAGTTTCCCTCCTGATAGATAAGACTCTGTATTGTTTTTTCTGAATTTACCCATTATTTTCACCAACAAAGTATGCAAAATTTTCTCGAATAAGCAGTTTTAGGGGCGATATTTTTCATGCCAGAGTGGTTTCAATCGCGTCCATTTTGATACATATGCAACCTGGTTCATTACCTCATCAGGTTTAGTTGTTGAATGATTGCTAATGGTTAAAAGCAAAGTTTTTTTAGTATCTCTAAGTGCTCTATTTGATTTAGACAGAGGCTTCAATTTCAATTCTGCCTTTACAATGGAGACTGATAAGAATGATCAATAAGGGACTTGGGGCAATGCAGTCCTTGTTTCCCTTCCTGTTTCTTACCTCACAAAGGTTTTTTTGTTCCTGAAGGACATAAATTCTTGATCATTAACAATAATTAACCTGAAATAGTCAGGGGCTTTGCATTGCTTTACAGTCTTGGTTTGTATGCTTGCCCAAGTACACAAAAGGACATTGACTGGATATAAATTAGTTGTTACAGTGATATGATAAAAGAGGAAGTGTACTTGAATACGCATTGCCTGTTTGTGTCCATAAAAAGAAGAGACCAAGGACTTCAGGAACGAGTCCCTTTGGGCAGATACTTTTGCTGACAAATCTATAAATATCCATCTTGATTACAGGATATCGACCGTCCGGCTAAGGCCCCCTAGATAACATAATGAATAGTCTCTGCTGTACCCAGAGTCTCATACAGGTGTTCTGCTGCCTATGTTATGAAGAGGCTATTTTCTCTCTTCTCTTCTTTATTATCCTTTTCATCTCTATCTTTTCCCGTTCACCTTCATGCAAAAGCTGCCATTTGCAAGTCAAAGCTGTTACCTCAAACTCATTAAGAGACCTAAGTCCTGGATAGGATACATATAGGATTTTATCAGAGCTAACAACTAAATTAGATATAAATTTTATTACACTGAAGACTTTTTTTTGTGTAAAAGTACATAAATCAAATCACACCGGTCCACATCATAATGCACATCCTAATAGTTTGGTGAGAGAGAGAGCGAGATGGATCCAGTTTGCTAGCCTGGTCTACAGTACCTCAAGCTTTTAGACCTCAAATCTAAAACAAACTTTGGTGTGCTTTTGGAAGTGTTCTATAAACCTTAAGAGTTTATTAGCCTTGGAAGAACTGCAGTTATATGAGAGGACGGGTTTATGGCACTATGCACATTATAGCCCACTGTGTAGGAGAATATGACTTATCCATTCAGGTGGAAGATGAAGCAGTAACTTGGGCTATATGTGTAAATGGGTCTCAGCATGTGACTGCTGGAGATGCTGAGTGTGTGTAAAGGTAAAGGTTTAGGGTGTTGTACTGCATTAATTGCTGGATGCAGTCGCTTTGCTCTTGTTGAGGGCTTTTTTTTTTTTTTTTGCACTGTAAGATCACTATCTTTAGATTAAATCCTACAGCATGACCTGGATCAAATTCAGATGTGTGAGCATAAAGTTCTGTTATCTGTGTTTTGACCTTGTAATTTGTGCTTTGGCTCAATGTTACAGTAGTGTTGTGTTAACAAATACAAATAGATTGACATTTTGGTGAATGTCTATGAAACGTTTAGGATGTTTAAGTAAACTTGTTGCCAAGTCATGCTAGAGTTCTTCTTAGAGTTCTGAAATCAAGTCTCAATTAAATTTTTTTAATGATGTTTATATCAAGTGCTGAATGTGGTTAGAGCATAAGCAGCTTCAGGACTGCATAGGAAGCACAGCACAGCTTCCTCTGATTGTGGCCATTTTGTTAATTCATCTTTTACCAGGATCATGGCACATCCAGAACTGTGGAACAATCCTGCATCATGCTGATTGTTCCACAGTTCTGGATGTGCCATGCACCTTTAAGAAATGTAGCATAGTCAGTTTACCTTTGTGAGTTGAGAGGAATTCGAGAGATAGGAGGAAACCAGTTAACCTAAAAGAAACACTGCCACGCATGGTAAGAATACTTCTCAAGGTCACTAGTTTGAGCTTGGGATAAAATCTGGAGACCCTGGTGCTACCGCAGTTACGATTTAAATAAAGATGTTTTAGAAATTCAGCAATTATTATCTACATTCTTGCCAGTGCTAGTTTTGAGTACTTGCATAACATAAATTGTATTTTATTACAATTGTGTCAAAATGAGAGTAATTTAGCTTGTATTCTTTTTTCAACTAGGCACAAGAAACATGTTTAATCTCTTATATACAAGACAAATATCCAAAATATTACAAGAAGCAGTTTAAATCCTGCTGACTAAAATACTAAAATAAAAATATGAATTAGAAGCAGGTTTTTCTGGACATCTGCTGGTTTAACTGGTCTGGTTGCCTAGAAAAATGTGATTTAATTGCCTAAAAAAACAAATCTTACTAGTGTGACCTGCTGTTTCTTTTGTTATGGTTGATCTGGTTATGCTGGCTTAAAGTTTTGGAGTTAATGTGACAAAGACGATTGTATCATAGGCCAGTTTTTCGATTGTATGGCAGACATACCTAAACATGTTAAACAATTCAACTTTAGTGTCTTTGTAATGCTTAGATGGTAAAGTGACTGATAGTTCAAACAATAGGAAACAGTTTTGGTATTTTTTGTTTAATTAAATAAAAAAGGGAGGGAGTGCTGTTTGACTGAACAATCACAATCATTTATGGCTGCTATAACGTAAGCAATGACAGGAGCTTTTCTTCTCTGGCATTCCACAACATATAAATATAACTGTAAATGGGCAAAAAAATAAATGTCAAATGCTGGTAAAAGGGTGTCATATAAATGGAATAATAATGATTAAATATAATAATAATAATAATAATAATAATAATAATAATAAAAAAACAAAAACAAATCACATCACCCTGTTTGTTAATATTCTACTACAACAATATGCCCCGCCTTATTCTATTATATTTATCGTTTCTTAAATCAGTTTCAACTATGAATTATTACGGGGTGAAAATCACCTATCAGATGTCTGCCCACGCTATTTCAAGATCTCCTACTTTCACAGAGGAAAGTGACACAATGAAAGTATCAGCTGAATGGGAACACAAGAATGAAAGTGAGAAATAGAGTAAAGTGAGCACTTTTGTTAAGAAGGAGGATTCAGGAGTAGGATAAAATAGTAGGATAAGTGTTGGTATATTGTTGGTATACGTGTTGGTAAATACAAGTACCTAAATACAGAATGGAAAGACTGTGTGGATTATATTAAATTAATTTGTTAATGAATTATTGTGTTTTCACCTCTATGTGCTTCCCTCTGAATTTTGTCACGTCAAATGCGTTCATAAGATTTCCCCCCGGTCTCCCATCTAAAGATAGATGGGAATCACCCTTCTCACATAGCTCCACCATTGCAACACCATTGGAATCTTGCTACAGATACTGTATGCTTCCTTCCAAGCAATACCTGAGGGGGGGGCGGCATTGGGGGTCAGTGTGATTTTCCAACATGTGTTCACATCAACAACACAGTCAGCAACTACAATCTATGAGCTTCTCTTTTGAACTGTCTAATGCTGCCAGCAAGCATTTGCAGATATTAGATTATCCACCTGTGACTGTTGGAGTCAGCTACAGCCTGTCTTGGTGAGAAAAAGAAAACAAAAGTGTTCTCTAAAATTGTGTCCTGAAGAAGACAAATTAACCATGAGTCTCTTTTTCATTACTGGGGAGAAATTAAATCTGCTTCGGAAGTGTGTTGTCTCTTGCTGTCATTCAGTTAAATGGGCTTGTCTGGATTGCTTTAATAGGCTGTCTTGACTTTGCAAAGAGTCGAAAATGTAATTCTTAAATGGTTATCTTCTCATGGACAGGTAATTCAGAAAGAAAAATTTTTCTTGTGTAATCCACAAAACACATTTAAACAGCTTCTTATTTTAGATTTCACTCCAACAAGGAAAAATCCTGCGGGAAAAACTTGTTCTAAGAAAGCATTTTAATCACAAGGTTGTTACTTAATTACAGCAGGATTAACTAATTGTGATTTAACTAATTACAATAATTTCTTCCTATATTAATTTTATTATTGTTAGTTTATTATGACTGAACAGTGTCACTATTCCTAGAAGGCAAGAGGAAGTTTGTTTTGTATTTTTCAGTGAAATTGTTATTATATGTTTTGCTCCTCAGAGGTCGCTTATATTCGTTTTTGACACCCATCTAAAAAACCAAATATGATAACACATTTTTGTACAATAAAATCCATAAACTTTATTAACAAATTGTATGCTATTTTTATTTTTAAATATATAAAATTAACAATTTGGATATATGTAGACTGTTCTGTAATACAGACAATAAACTTTTAGAATTATGTTGTAGGGCAGTGGCAGCTCAGTAGTTTAGACATGGCTTTCTTATTAGAAGGATGTTAGTTCAGATGCCAGTGATGACACTGCTGGGCCCTTGGGCAGGGCCCTGGACCCTTAATTGCTCTTTTGTATGAATTATATTAATGTCATTTGTTACATTTGAAGCAATAGATCTATATTTGAGGTATTTCTTTTCCTATAATCAGCATTGATTTTCCATTCATTTCCATTTTGTCCAAAAAGTGTTTCATTTCATTATTGTCAAAAACCACAGTATACACCTAACATTTATTCTTTCATGAACATGATCTGATCCCCTGTGGCAGAATCTAAAGCTGCCTGCTGCTTTGTGAGGATTACAGTCACAGTACAAGCAGTGAAATGCATGCATGGAGAGCTCAGCAACAGGTGCACACAGAGTCACTTTTCTAAGTATAGCTATGTACAGTGCAAGCATTCTCCATGCATCTCCCTCTGTTAGGATAACAATACAAAACATCTGATTTGCTGACGCCTGGGACACTTTCTGTGTATTGCCAAGCCGTACAGTTCCTTTGTCATCGGCCTCGAACAAGGCTGCTTTCATCAAACACACAACACAACTTCTTTTTGATAGGTAAAATGAATGTTCATGTTTTCAAGGAATAATGCTGATGCCTCCGAATCTTGACCTACCAGTTTTCTTAACACTGTACAAATACTCTAAAGTAAACATGGCCAGTGGCATGAGAGGATTTCGAGCTTGTACTTTCGCCATGACTCTGATAGTCAGTGTAATATTACATGCAATATAGACTGAAAAAAGTTTAGTTTTGTTAATAAACTTACATTTTCCATTTAAGATGCTGGCAAGTGCAACGGAAATATTTATTGTTTGAGATAAAAGATAAGATTACTGAGTTCTGACCTAATGGGACTGTGACTCATCATTCATAAATATCTGGCATATTAGATTATTAATATACATAAGTTGGTAAGCTTTGCTGGACCACCCTTTACACCCTTTATATGATGACAACTGCATTGTAGGAGGGTAAAATATCTAATATGATCATTTTAGTTCTCCCAGAAAATGCCATAAGGACTACATTTTTCAAGTTTTTGCTTTATTTTGCATTTTATTTCTTTTGATTTTGTTTATTTGGTGTGTACGAGAAATTGCAATTTCTATGTATCATTTGATGTCTGAAATAAATGCTTTAAATTATTTAATAACAGAAATGTCTATATGGGTGTCTAGATGTCTGTTATTAAAACATTTCCTCATTTTCATCCTAAACATCATATGCGCAGGGCATTAATGTAAATAGTTTTTTTGTATGACGCTGTAACAACTGCTTACTGCAACTGGGAAGAGGTAACTCAGTGGTTAAGACGTTCGACTTCTGATAAAAGGTCATGAGTTCAAATCCCAGCAACTCTACTGTTTGCTTTAGCAAACTGGGCACCATTTACATTTCTCAGATTCATGGATTTTACTGTTTTAATTATGCTGATGGATGTTAATTGCCATAAAATATACAGGCCCCCTTTGATTTGAATTCATAAGATATACACCAGCTTGTACCAAATTGTTTTTTTTTTTTTTTTCATGTTCAATTTTTAACAGAAAAGACAATCAATGCAATCTATAACTAACTAAACTATAACAGTTGGCAGGCAAAGTAGCAGGACGGCAATATACTGTATTCACATATTATTTCTGTTTCTCTTGAATAGCATAGTAAGCTACCCCAAAATTTTGGGGTAGCTTACTATGCTATTCAAGAGAAACAGAAATAATATGTGAATATTATTCAATATGGAGGGTTGCGTTAGAAAGGGCATCCAGCGTAAAACATGTGCCAAATCAAATATGTGGAAGATTTTGTAGTAATGTGAAAAAGATGTAATGTCTGTGACTGTTGTGGACATACAACAAAGCTGACTCACTAAATAACTTGAAGAATAGACATATTCATTTTTTTTATTTTTTTTTTAACCACTTTATTTCTGATTGGGAGAAAGGGTTGATTAGTAGCAGCTCTGACAGCCGTTTTGGCTGTAATTCAAATCACAAGTTTATATTGCAGCACTTATTTTAATACATTATTGATTCTATAGTAACAACCTAGTCACAGTGACAGTTGTATGGCAGACCCTTCAGTTAATCTAAGTCTAATTGGAAATGGGGTAAAAATCGGTAATCGTTGATATTGTGAAGCTTTCAGTAAGTAAATATTTATGGAAGTCGTCAAATTATTGTTCAGGTTACTAAGTTTTCCACTTTGGCAAAGCCATTCAGACAATCTGTATGTACTGTTTTTATCTGTTTTACATGTAACGTGTGTGTGTGTATGTGTGTGTGTGTGTGTGTGTGTGTGTGTGTGTGTGTGTGTGTGTGTTTGTGTGTGTATTTTTGTCTTATTAACTTCTATAGCAGTTCTTTTATTGCAGAGTATGTTCCTTGCCGTATCCATGCATTAAGACATGCACTTATGTAAATCTTGTAGATTAAGACAAGCTAATTATACTACAGGATAGCTACAAGGAGAAACACATTCTTAGAAAATGACACTTTTGTTCATTTTATTTACGTACTGGTCTGATTAGAAAACAAAACCATGGCTTATTAAAAAAGGCAATAGCAAAGACAGAATATCAAATGCCCAGAGGAATATGTGTGTTTCCTCTCCTTTTGCCATATTCAAAACAGACATCTCCGTTTTGAGTCTGTGGCTGTATAACATCTGCCTTGTGTACATAATGCCCATTTGATAACAAATTTACTAGCTCATTTTGTAGTTTGCATTTAGTAGCCTACTTTTGCACACTGGGTGCTCAGAGCAAAGAAGGAAACAAGTTTATTGCCTTGCATTTCCTCTGATCCTGCTGCCTAAATAGATAGGCAAAACTCAATATAGAAAAAAAGCTTTTCTACACAAATATACAATCAAAAATCTTTATATATCAATTTATATAACATATGACCTGTATCTTAACTTGATTGTTGGTAAGACATGAGAAACTACAGTTTGTGCCATATTTATTTAAGGCATTTATCATGCCTTCTTTTCTCATTATAAAGGATGATCATTATCCTGCCTTTTGCATGTTTCTCCTTTAGAAAAGGCCTTTCATTGATGAGGTGGTCTTGTCAGTTCTTTTTAGGAGCCCACACTGTATGCTGACACCAACTGACAGAGGCACTGTGCTCCCCATGCAAGGTAGCCATTAATCCCTCTCATAGTTATTTTTTGCTATGTTCTGTGTTTATTGGTTTGTTGCTGGCTTGTCTTTGGGATTTTGGTACAGTACTAGTGGTTCTTTTAATACTCTGTCCTATGTTTTACATTATAAATTATAAAAACAACATACACAAACTTAATGTTCGAAATGTTTGATCTTTCCATAATTGTCTTGTGACTGTAGTGTGTAACCTTCTATTGAAGTTAGCATGAACTGTAATAATAATTAAAATAATGGTAGGAATCCTTGTTTCTCTGTACTGTGCAAATATATATAAAAATACACTTTTTCCAGCCATAGGTGTTTTTTCCCAAAACTATTACCATCACTTGAACTATGGGTCTTAATGTACAGTATATATAAATGTATAAATGTATATGTTGTAATTATTATGTATCTTAAGTACACATTGCAGATAAAATGCAATTGACAAAGTTTTTAAACGTTTTTATTTAAAGGTAAAGTGTAGTTGTAGTGAGTAGTAGTAGGTTAACATTTAAAAGATTTTTCTAAAATATTGACATAGGTTGCTGTGAAGGACACTTTATCTTTAAATTGGAACAATAAACATATCAATGAGATTCAATTGGTACCCCAATTTTGTAATCACCCTTTTGTAGTAACAGTAAAATATTACAATTATTTTCCATAAAATTAATTTTAAAAATGCATATAACACTGAGCAAATTCATATTAAACACACTAATTTTACAATATATGTAAATATTTTACAGCATATGCAAAAAAGGGGGTCTATAGTATGTTTTGCAATGTCTATAATGACTTTTTCACAATAAGAAAAAAAGATAAAACAATCTCTTGAATGTTTATGGGATTTAGTCCCATAACCATGGTAGTGATAGAAATATAGCAAATTCATGCTGATTCATGCACTGGCAGGTCGGATAAGGAACATGTGGTTTTTTCACATTTCCTGACCGAAACTAAGAAGCATTATATAGCATATATAAAGTTATTTTTCAGATAGCATGACAGAAATAAAAACACACATCATAAAAATAAGGACAGGCCAAGAGTTTCAATCTTCAGAATAAGGGGAAAGTGTGCTTTCCATGACTTTGACTATTGCCGGGTTGCCAGATGGTCAGTATTTGAATATTTCAGAAAGTGCTGATCGCCTTTAATTTTCACACAACAGTTTATAGGGTTTATACAGAATTGTGGTAAAACAAAAAAAGATTGGTTGTTCATCTTATTGATGAGAGGGGTCAGAGGAGGATGGCCAGGCTGGTTCACACTGATGGGAAGGCTATGGAAATTCAAATAACCACCATTACAAATGTGGCGAGCAGGAATGGATCTCAGAATGTCCAACATGCTAAACCTTTAGATGGATGAGTTACAACTGCAGACAAGACAAGCACACAAATCTAAAGCTACAATGGGAACAGGTCTAATAACATTTGGCAGTTGATTAATTTAAATGCTTGTGTCAACTGAAGCCTCACATACCAACATTCCAGTTAAAATTTACAAAATGGTATAAGGAAAGACTGTGACCTTGTAGTGGCTTCTCCATCATAAAATCCAGTGTTAATTCATATCTGTTATATAATTACTTACCAATAATCCTCTTAGACTATTGATGGAGAAAATTATGAGCACAATTAAACTCTAATTACTTGAGCAAAAAATGGGAGTGTAATGGGAATTGGTTCATAGTGTCTTCTTTGCACTCTAAAAAGAGGATGGCTCGATTCACTCCATATCTTACGGAGAAGGAGGTTCTGCATGATTTGCTCTCTCATTGGATTGCTTAAACACACCTAAACTCTTCAGCATCTCCATTTCACCGTGAAGATCTACTGCAAGTGCAATCAACACATCTCAACCTCATTCATCTTATCCAGGCTGTAGAAACATGTAAATGTATAAGTAATTATTAAAAATGTAATAAGCTCTCACTGTTTTTGTTTGCAGAATGTACATTATACAGTATGAAATATATAAAAGATTATTTTTAATATTTTTAGCATTGACATATGTTCACTTCATAGCACTTAATGTACATCATTCTTTTTGCCAATTTTATTGTTTTATTGAAAACATACATTAGTTTATAGGTTAAATGTTTTTTTCATATAAGAGTCTAACGTTGGCATTTGCTAGTAACAGTCCTGAATAATATGCCAGTAATAATTGTCTCCACTTCTTTTTGAGAAAAGTCACACTACATAAAACATCGTGTCATCTCAGGATGTTTAACAAGCCCACCACTTTATAAAATAGTTACAGCAGATAATATGTGAACAGAAATTATTTATGTGTGTTGGGTGAAAGATTGGAGATTGTCTAGACACAGAGACAGTCTGGCAAAATAACTGATGTTGTGGCAAGAAAAGAAAATCACCCTCTGCGTCTGTGGCTACCTGCTAAGTATGCACCTGTTAATATAGCTGTGTGTTTCTGGCATGCAAATGTGTAAATGGGGATTTAGTCTTGTTTGCAAATTCTCACACATAGTGATAAATGTAGAACATTTGGCCATTGTGCACCAAGAGGGTGATCCAGTAACAGCCAAGGAAATTTTTTTTCTCTTATATGATAAATATCTCTCCTTGGCTCCCCATTGCTTTGCATTGTTGCTTTGTCCTTCATTCATTTTCTTATGGAATCAGCGCTCTGCATCATGCTGGCAAAGATTTAATGAGGCATGGATGACGTCTATTCCTCGCATACTTGGTTGGTTGTTTTTACACTATGCAGTGAATGCTGGTACAAGCAGCCTGCAAATGTGTGTAATAAAAGATTATATTACATTTAGGCAATTCAAACATGTTTTTAGTCAACAAAAGGACAAGGAGCCAGATCTAATCAATAAAAATATTCTAGATATTTTAATACCGGGTGTCTGTCCAATTTTCTTTTACTAGTTACTAATCTCTATGGGGGGGGTTAGAACCAATCAATCAGAGATCTTTTTAAAACGTGGTTTTGAAAGTGAATTGCTGGTCAGGTCACTTAGCACAGCCATAAAGCTGCTAGAACTATAGGCACTTTTGCAGCACCTTGTGAAATAGGTATTATTAAGACAGGATCAGTTTTTATTAATAGATTTGCCACAAAGATTGCAAAATTCTGGATTTTGATTTAGATCCCTAATAAGGCAACAGAAAAGGGGAAAAATATTTGAGAGAACATAAGGTGTATATAATGTATATAATATAATATAATATAATGTATATAATAATAATATAAGGTTTCCTGGTGGTCTAGTGGTTAGGATGCGGCGCCTTCAACGCTGCGGCCCGGGTTCGATCCCCGGTCAGGGAACCAACCCCAGCCATTAGGGTTGCACAAGCCTTAGTGCCGGTCCCAAGCCCGGATAAATGGGGAGGGTTGCGTTAGGAAGGGTATCCAGCGTAAAAACGTGCCAAATCAAACCGCTGTGGCGACCCCTAATGGGAGAAGCTGAAAGAAAGTTTAATAATAATAATATAAAAAAACATATATATATATATATATATATATATATATATATATATATATATATATATATATATATATATATGTATATGCAGTAATGATCAATAAAAAAAAATAAGAATGTAAAACTCATAACTAAAGTGCGATTCATCTCACCCTATATTTGTAGCTAAACATCACCACCACCACCAGTTGTAAAAAAAAAAGTTTTAGATTGCAGACCTATGCCGTTTATTAATGATCAATATAAGTATATAAGTGACCTTTAGTGACCATTTATGAAATCTAGTTCTTTTTCATTTAGATGATTGAGAAGGAGCACATCCTTCTGAAAATGCAATATTCAGTGTAATAAATATGAATGAAGTGGATTCCAGTCTTGAAGTTAATAATAACCAAGCCCACCCTGATTCCAAAATAATTTATTTATTCATCTTCTTTCTGCTGTCTGACATGGTGGGGGTTGCGGTGCAATTTAAATGTAAAAAGATCACACAGGAAAAAAAACTACATTTGTATTGTTTTTAATGAAAGCGCTGGTTAATATCTCATACAGCTTTTCTGTTTCCCATGATTGCTATTCTTGATTGTTGTTATTTAAAACGTATGTAATATGGACAGTGCTGTCTTTCACTGCAAATGTGTGTGTTCCTCTGTCTATGCTTATTAGATTTATACCTATATTATAAGTCAGTATCTTATAGAATGAACCCTAATGGTTTCATAAAAACTGGAAATTAGGTACTTTTTAATTCATTAATAATGTTGTGCTGTTGCAGTATGCAAATTATTATGTATAGTGTCATTTCAGTTTCATTGTTACAGGTTATTTAATAAATCTGGCTTCAGAGTGAAATGCTTTTTTTTTTGTTATTCTCTACATAACATTTGACATTTCTCCCACACTGAAAGTTATAATAGCAATTAAAATGCAGCTCTCCAACAGGGAATTTTATTGGATTTTTGCGCACATTCACCACAAGTCAAAATCCTGTTACCATAAGAAGGTTTTTCAGATACAAGTATATCACTTTTTTTTGTTTTTCAGAAGTTCTTTGAGAACCTGACCAATGGAAATTTCCATGAAACCAAAATATTGTGCATCATGATTTCATTGTAACCTACACAAATGTCACTGGAACAGAAAAAAATAGCTTAAGGTCTTTATCCCAACATGTGTATATTTGCCAAGCTTTAATATAGAATCTAACTGCACATACAATATATAAAAAATAACAAGAACAGAGCTGATTTCACTTCTTTTCTACATTCTTCTCCACTGCCAAGAGACTTGACTCTGCTCTTGAAGCTGAATCCTGAGCTTTCTTTGCTTGGCTCACATTGAGAAATGTCTGTGCCTGAATCTGGCTGGTCAGCACTGAGGGACAGACTCAGACAGTCATGCAAATATTACTGGACAGCTGAACTGGCAACATTTCAAATTGCTAAATGTCAGAGAGAAGCTCATTTTGCAGCATAGGGAAAGAAAAGCACAGAAGTGTGTGTGTGTGTGTGTGTGTGTGTGTGTGTGTGTGTGTGTGTGTGTGTGTGTGTGGGTGGGGGGGTGTTTGGAGAGGTGCAGAAGTAAAGTAGGGAAAGACAAGACCTCTTGCCTAAAATCATTTTCTATCCACTTTCGAGACACAACAGTGGCAAATAATAAAGGCTGCCAAAATCATCTCAAGAGAGCGGATAGAGAGGGAGAGAGTACTCGCCTTTGTTTTTCACTTAACCTCTGTAATTCAACAGAGATTTCCTGGTCTTTTACACATCAAGCTTACTCTTGTACAAAGCTTGAGTATGTTACAGCAACATCATCCTTAAAGACCTTGGAATTCTTTAAGTAGTGGTTCATATGTCATAAAATCAAGCTGTTGTTTTGCACAGCTGTGGGTATCACACACATCATTATTAATCCACTGGCACCTGCATGGCTCTCTGAGATGACTGAAAATGGAGGTAATGATACGCCTGTTATTTTGCGGCAGACAGTCTTTAATTGCCAGTCAGCATTCATCTATTTTTTCTCTGACAGCCACAGATGACCTCTTCTGCAGCTAAATGGACATTTTCACCCTCAAACATCACTGCTGTTATTATAATGTCCTGTATGTCTACAGCATATACTGTAGGCATGTTCTTATTACCTCAGATTCTTATCTGAGTTTAGTGGGATGACAGGCATCACTGACCTGCATTTCTAAACATTAGTTTATTGCTTGCCACATAATAGTTTATGATAGACCTCTCCTTAAGACAACAGATCTGTGACCTCTCTATCCATCTGGAGTACATTCTATGAATGTGAGTCTAGATAACCAAAAAGCCATAAAGCCATTGGCGCAAGGTTTTGCGAATTGAATGCCAGCGGTCTTAGTTCATGTTATAAGTGAACTGGTGACAGTATCTGATAAGTCATTCAAACATCTCACACATGGTTTGGACAGCAACACAACACTGATGCAGGATTAGCAGTGTTTCTTCCTGTTTATTTGTCGTCGGGGTGTCGCTGAAATTAGGCAGCACTAAACGCTTCCATTTAGCAGATCTACTGGGGAACAGTCGGTGATGCTAAACTGGACCATGTCTATAGCTTTTGTAATAATTTGGTTTTGTTCGCTTTATTGATTCTGTCGTGGTACTGATCTTGAGTCAGGGGATGGGAGTCTCCACTATCAGTGCTGGGAGTTTTATGCTCTTGTCTTTATTGGACTCCAATCAATCAGTTCATTATTTAAATTTGTTACTTTCTACTTTATGTATGCTAAACCATATATGTTAATACTTATGATATTACAAAAAAGGTCCTGCCAAGTCTGATGTTTTGGTGACAGAAACTAAATAAAGGAAAGCTAGTAAGTGCATCTTCTGGAGAAAAGGTATCTAAGGGAATCATTTTCTACAAAATGAATGTCTTTTCACTCTCAACAAAAAGTCTGAGCATTGGTGGCAAACCAAAATTAAATGTGATTTTCCATAAGTGATAGGTGTAGTGCAGAGAGGACCAAATAACATATGTGATATATTGTAATAACACAACTATTGATGTGTAAGTTTTTTCACCCTAATAGATAATCAGAAAGTCACAGAGCAAAGCTCTTACAAGCACTGTTCAGTTCAGGTTCTGTAAAGCTTAGTCGTCTTTGGTTTTGCCATGATATCAGTGTCCCTCAGTCATGCCCCAGCAGTTTTCCATTTGCCCTCGTCCCCTCCTCTCTCCCACTGCTGTCACTGTGAAATATGTGTCTGCTCCCTCCTTTAGTCCCAAAGGGGAATGGAGGTGAACAGCCAGACAAGGCCAAAGACACTCAACCAAATGCTTTGGGCTATTTTTTCTAGTCATAAATGTGAGGGATGATGTTTTAAGAACCTACATGTATAGATGCATTTGAAAAACAACAATGACTCAATTACAACACAAACAAGAACCAATAAAACACTGAGAAATATCATAATGTATATGTTTTGGGGATGAATTTGACATGTCCCTCTCAGTGTGAAACTCCTTGCTGGAGGCAATTCAAGGAACATTGATCAACTCTGTGCAAAAGTGCTATGATGGCCTGCTTCTTGTCTAGTATTATTTATTGTTTAGTATTACGATTGTTGCTTTTAGCTTGATCTCATTCAACATCCAGATCTGTGTAATGCTGCTTTGTTGCTATGTCCAGTGTAAAAAGAAAATATAATAAAACGGAACTCAGTTCAGTTAAATTGTTAACATTGTTTCATTGTACTGTATACATTTTATACAACAGAAGACAGAGATTTTTCTGCATACTCTTGCAATTTTTTATAGGAAATTCTCAACTTACCATGGATTCACAATGTACGAAGATTCTTTTTCTGTTTTTTTTTAGGCAGCTGATTAAATGACTTCTCATTTCAGCATTCAATTAAGAAAAAAAAAAGAATAATATATACATATTATTGTTGCGGTCTGTTGTTTTTCATTTGATTCAAAACAGATCAGCTTACTAACTTACATATATGTAAGTTGATCTGTTCTGATTGAAACGAAAAACAACAGATAGAATATCTAGATAGAATATCTAAATACTAGAATATACAGTGTATATATACAGTGTATATACAGTGTATATATACAGTGTATATATATATATATATATATATATATATATATATATATATATATATATATATATATATATATATATGACTATGAAAATTGTAGATTCACACTGAAGGCATCAAAACTATGAACACGTGGAATTATATATGGAATTATATACATAACAAAAAAATGTGAAACAACTGAAAAATGTAATATTCTAGGTTTTTCAAAGTAGCCACCTTTTGCTTTGATTACTGCTTTGCACACTCTTGGCATTCTCTTGATGAGCTTCAAGAGGTAGTCACCTGAAATGGTCTTCCAACAGTCTTGAAGGAGTTCCCCGAGAGATGCTTGGCACTTGTTGGCCCTTTTGCCTTCACTCTGCGGTCCAGCTCACCCCTAAACCATCTCGATTGGGTTTAGGTCTGGTGACTGTGGAGGCCAGGTCATCTGGCGCACCACCCCATCACTGTCCTTCTTGGTCAAATAGCCCAATAACAAGCAACAAAAAAACATGAATATGGAACTGTTCATGAATATGGAAATTGTTTTATGACTTTACAATAAACATAAGACAAAGGTAAAATATCTTCCTGTGTTGTCTATAATTGGAAAGAACTAAATGGTTTGTGCTTAATGGCTTTTTTGGGCAAAAATACCAGCATGCACTGGTTGTAAAAAAAATAATAATAAAAACGGTAATGTTACCCGTGCCAAAACGATTCATCTACAAGTGCTGTTATTTTCTATAAAGCCCTAATAAGACCTATAAAACCTTGTAGTATTGCCTCGCATAAGGTGCCATTAAGACCATTAACATTTGAAGCAAACAAATTCTTTAAGATATAATTTCACACAAAGCTCAAGGGCAGATCATAATAATTTAATATATCTATATTGTTTCATTAATTCACAATAAGATAAAATACTGCTAAAGCAAAACTGCAAAGTCTTTGTGAACTTTGTTTGAAGAAAGGTGCCACCTACTGATGCTGCGTATTTCTCTTTTGAGTAAGTACGTTGTGCTTGTTGCCGGGATCCTGACTAACAAGCAAGGCACTCATACTTCCCCTGACTAGACTTGTATGTAATCTTTGTATACAGTCTAGATAAATAGTATAAATGATCCTGAGCAGAAACTCAACAGAAGTAATTTTTTAATAAAAATATACCTGCAAAAAGCAAATTGTCAGACTGGCTGGAAAATAACAGAGTTGTGGTTTTATACATACAATATATGAACCCTTCAGACTTTTATATAACTTTATATAACTTTGGACATTTACATAACATGAAGTTACATACAGTATATGGTATATATCAAATTTACAGGAAGAATTCAGAAACAAGTATGTGTGTGTGTGTGTGTGTGTGTGTGTGTGTGTGTGTGTGTGTGTGTGTGTGTGTGTGTGTGTGAGGGGCAGCACAATCTTTGGCTCCCATTCAAAATTAAGCTTAGCCTATTAATAATGTGTTGTTTTTCTAGCTTCAGCAGCTCTGTTTTGGAAGATGAAACTTTTTTTGCTGTGTTTAAAGTTGATTGATATTCAGCTTGTTTTAATTAGGAAAAGTTTTGCCTCATTTAATGTTACCCGGTTTTCATCAGTTTAGTGCAACTTCACATTATAAACATGTCTGTTAATTAAAATAAATTACTGTTTCCAGCACATTCATGATTTGTCATAAACTTTTACCAAAGCTTTAAAAGAGACCGTTCAAAAATGTGCAGAGTGAGTTGAGGAGATGAGTGTTAAGGGTTTTTCTCTAGAGCCCAGGAGAAAAAGCCCTCTGTTTTATTATATAAAGCAAAATTCTATATTGGTTTATTACTAGCATTAATTATGATTTGTTCATAATAAACTAGGTAACAACTGTAAAGTGAAACATGAATGTATTTATTAGAAATACTTTTTTGTTTTTTTGTTTTCTTTTCAAGTCAAGCCTTTATTGTCATTTCAACCATATACAGTGGGGTACACAGTGAAACGAAATAACATTTCCCCTGGACCAAAGGTGCCTAATCAAACAACATAAATTAACAAAAGGAACACAGAACTACACAGGACTATAAACTAACAACACAATGTGCAACATTTTCTGTAACATTTACTAAAAAAACAAAAGACAACATGAGAAAAAAAGAGAGTAGACATAGTAATTGTAAAAACCTGTAAACACAGTGACACAGTGAACTGTAATGCTGACCAGGAGAAGGTTGTGCACGTGGAAAGTCGGTATAAAAATAAAAAATAAATACTGTACATGTAAACATTTGGTTAGATGGAAACATTAGGTTCAACAATTGTGCAAACAGCAATTTTGTGCAAACAGAGTTTTGTTTAGTTTTTTGTTGATGAGTGTGTGTGTGTGTGTGTGTGTGTGTGTGTGTCAGTCCAGTACCTTCATGCTGAGGAGTTTGGTGGCTTGTGGAAAGAAAACAATTACACAGTCTGGATATGAGGGCCCAAATGCTTCTGTACGCAGGAGAGTAAAGAGTTATATGATATATAATGAATAATATTATTACTATAAAATAAAATGATTCGTTATTATTATTATTTATTTATTTATGTAAAGCTGATTCTGTTCTACAGAAATACATTAAAATGAAAAGTGTAAATTTAAACACTCTCTAAAAGCACCACAACACACTGACCTCCATTATTTTCACCACTATATCTCTTTATTACACTACAGCTTGCATGTGGTCAGGGAGCTCTTTAAGATTTTAGGGCCATTGACTCCTCTTCTGTCTGGGTGTCTTTTTTTTCACATTGCAAATGCTCTCATTATTATGTTGCAAAGAACGAGTGAAAGGCCAAACGCAACATGTTTTACAGCCATGTGGCTCATTGATTTTAGTGGCTGAGATTGGCAAGAAAGAATGACCTTGGCAGTGTACTAAACTGTTTGCTGAAGGCAGTGGTGATGGGGAGGGAATTTTAGTTGCCGAGCTGCACATAACGAGCTCATAATGAGAAGCAGGTGCCCATGAACCTGTGGCAGGAGGAAGGCATGTCACGGCTGGTATGAGCCATGAGCTGCTTTTGTATGAGGGAATCTATTTATGCCACAGAGCCACTCACTCATGGATCAACCTGCTGTGTGCAGAAAAACACATCATATAGACCACTGTGTGCTGCTATTGTTACTGTACTTGGCCCTGGGATGTCTTTTCATTCAGAGAGCAGAAGCACAAACTTCAAGCAGGACCAGTGCAGTTTCCAGCCCTTTGATATTTCAAAATTGATATTATTTGAATGAACACTGTGAATTTAACAAATGATTACTGGCTTTCGCAAATGAAAAATGTCATATTATGTAATAATTTTGCCTTCTAGAACGTAAAATCTGTAATTGTCACTGCATTGCAATTGCAAGAATTGGTGATCATCATGTACAGAGAATATATTTATTGATAGACCAGGGGGGAAGGGGTTAAAATTGCTGCCTCACAACTCCTCTGTCCCCAGTTCAGTCATGAGCTCAGATTACTGGTGTGGTCTGATGTGTTCTCTCCATGTTATCCAATATTTCAGACCCCAGATTCTATTACCATCCATAAACATGCTAGTGGGTGGCTTGCCTCCTCTATATTGCCCCTAGGTGAAAATGAGCATGTGAATGTGTTTATAGGGTGCCTTGTAATGAGCTGCCATTCACTATGACTCTAAACAGGATAAAGCAGTTATTGAACATGAGCATACAAATAGATAAATTGTAGTTTCCATTCATGTAAAAAGATTTAAAAAATGAACAGACCTTCTTAGTTACGCTCCGGATACCACTTTTACAACCACTGACTTTTACAACAAACGATGATTTTGGTTTAACTGCAAATGTACGGAACAGGATAATGTACAAACATTAAGTACCGTTAAATAAATTGTGCTTTTATGACCAGCCTAGTTGGAAGCATCCAAATCCAGTAATTAATATCTGCTACAATAAATTATTATTATTTTTTTTTTTTTTACAAGGGAGCATATTCATGCTTTGGCATAAACTTTCCAAAATCTGTAAATAAGACAGCATCCATAACATGCACAGAAATGAGAAAATTCAAATTCAGAGTCTCTCTCTGTCCTAATAAATAACTTTTGCTAATTGTTTTATTTTTTACTATTAATTATACTTTTCTTCATACTTATCTAGTTAATAACTGAAACCCATAAATATATTTCATATAAATACTTTTTAGATTATATATAATAATATTCTACCTCTTATTATTATTATTCTACTTCCTCCTCTTCTTATTCTTGCTATTATCTCATGTAAAGTTGCATTTATTCTATTGAAATACCTGAAACTATTTGTTCTATAGAAATACATGAACAGTAAAACCTGAATAATCATTTAATTTCAAACACATGAACCAGAATAATATACAAACAGCAAGAACGGTCAAATAAACAGTGCTTTTATGACTAGCCTTGCTGAAAGCATCCAAATCCAGTAATTAACAGTGTTTAATTAGTTACTTTGTCATTACTTTGCATGCTGTTTATCTTATTATGCATTTCCTCTTCAGATGCTTTCAATGTTTCTCAATTACATAAAAAGCCACTGTATACTGTATGATATCAGGGAATGTTTTTTGACCCATCTAATTAATGATGAACTTTAGTTTGATACTATCATTACAAATCATATAGGTAAATATATCCTGTTTTATATGATAATTAGATTTCATTGCTACAGTGCTTGCCATTATATTGTCTGAAAGACCTGTGTTGGCAAAGCAAAAATTTATCAGCATCTATACATGTCCAGTCATAAATGTCATCAGCAGTACATTTTAAATACAAGGTGAAGTTTTGCAGGAGTAATACACTCTTAGCAGGTTTTTTTTATATGTCAAGTCAATTACATTTATGTAAACCTATTCTTGTGGAGCTCTTATTACTGTAAGAATAATACTTCTGAAGTGCAAGCTTTATTTTTGGACTGTAATAGTATATATTTTTCTCTGTTGGTAAGAAGATCCTGCAGTGGAGAAATCTGGATATCTCAATGAAGAGCCAGTGAACATGGCAGTGTATCTTAAGCCCACAGAGTCCTGAAAGTCTCACTTCATGCTCTTAAAATCATCCGTCAGGCCTTCCTTGTTTGTTTCTCTAAGAACTTTTGTTTTGTGCTGAGTGCAGCTGCAGACGTAAATAACCTCCAAATTGATTAACTTCATAATGTAAATTTTATTTTACATACTGTATCTGTGCACCTAAGAAACTAGCTAAATTTATTTGTTCGATATTAAAAATGCAATGATTTCACACATATGAATGTATAGTATATGGATAAATGAAATGTTCCTTGACCTCTTGCATAATTTTTATTATGTTTCAAAAGATGAAAAATTTACCAGGCCACTATATTAATAGTTCCCTTTATAAAGCGAGGATTGTGTGTGATCCTGTGTCCCATGTGAACAATAGTTTGAGCAAGATATAATAAATGCCAAGCTGTATGAGAGATTATTGAAAAAAGCAGTCTGAAGACATCTATGAGGGCAAGTAACAGCTACAGCACAATTTGCCCAGTGTATTTGCTAACAGCTGCCCCTCCCACTCCTGCTGGATATTTTTAGGGTCTTTGGTGAGCTCTGCTGTGTTCCGAAACTTATTTATCATCATCAGATTTTCCAACCAGGTCTGAACCCACCAACCTTCCCTTCCATTCACCCTCTTCCAATGTGTGTTTTGGGCACTTCCCAGTTGCAGCTGGCAGCTTGACCTACACCTGTCACATCATGCGTGTGTTAATGATTTTGTGGTGTTTCCTGTTTGCTTCTGTGCTTTTATGTTTGTTTTTGTTGTTTTGCATTTACATGTACAGAGTGCCTTCAAGAGCAATACAAACACTATTAATTTGGTTAATTCTACAATAATTTGTTAAGATGTGTTGCCACCATGGGCATAAATCCCGGGGGGGGACAGGGGGGGCATGGGTGGAGAAGCCGTCCTTTTGTTTTTGTCATATTAGAAAAAACACAGTATAGAGCATTATTTTCTCTGTTTGTTTTATTACTTTATGTAAAAAGTGTGCTATAATTCCTCTCAAAAGAGTTTTGGCTAATAATAAGTTTGCAACCCAGTGAACCAGTGTTGATTTATTCTTTGATAGAGTCTTCAAAGCACTTTTGTACATCACTCTTGGTAAAGCCATCTGCTCTGCCATAAATGTAAAATCCGGTGTGACCACAGATCTTGCTGCACCAAGTTCACATTAATCGACAGTTTAACCTAACCTTAAATAACAAATGAAAATGTCCCACTAATACAGTATCAGTTACAGTATGAGATACTTTTGTAGTCCTTGATAATCATATAAAATATCTTTTTGAGTGCACTGTTTTTTTGTGACAAAACTTAATTTGCTAAATGTATTATTATAATTTATTGTTCAAAAGTTACAATCAGGCTAATGGGGCATGTAATAATCATGTGGTAAATCCAGCTTCACATTATTTTATTATTACATTTATTATTTATTTATTATTCACATTATTTTAATTATAAAACAACGACATACTCAACTAAATGATGTATAATGTATAATACATTTCGAGATAATATTATTGTATTATTTAATAGCAATGCACCATACAGAGATATGTATTTCAGATTAAACACAGGTTATATATATGTTATAGATAACATAGGGTTGAGCTATGCCCACCATAAATGCTTTATAAAAATGCAAATCTTTTGTATTTAATAACACAGCTCATAGACAGCATGGAGTAAATATGATTGGATTACGTGATTTTGTATCTATTTTGAAGTAAAAAGGGAAAAACAATTACTTCAGTACAATGCAAAAATTATTGTATATTGTAAATTGTATATAACTGTTGAATTATACTAAACAGAAATTCTACTACAATCGTTTTAAACAATAAAATACTATTTTCAGATGTGAAATCCAGGAAACGCATTGGAATTGGATGTATAAGAATATCAGTCATCAAAAATAGTCTTTTCCAAATTTAGATAATAACTAATAACTAATTTTGTAGGCTTGAGGAAATAAATGTGAAGTACATTTAGAATTTTCTGAATCAGTAAAATAAAAAAACTGGAGTTATATAAATAGAAATATCAAGTGTTTGTTGTTTGCGAACAAACAACAAACATATTGAAAATAGAAGTAGAGATTGGTCACATAGATAAAAAAAAAAAAAGACAATATGCAATGAATCAGGAATCATTTTATAATCATTTTGTTGAATCCTCAATCGAAATCCAATCTGTTTTTGCACAAACAGCTGCAGGTCACATGTTGCTTTTCAGGGCTCAACCAAATATTGTAGGCCAGAACAAAACATATATGGTTTAGCCATGACAAGTCCTCAATATACCAAATTACAGCTACACGAGACCCAAAGGGTGTATGCAATCTGGCTAGACACTAATCCATCATGGGAATGAATGCATTATTTGTTTACAGACACAGGTATTACATCTGTGTTTGTGTGGTTTGCCGACGTGTGACAACCCGTCAGCTAACATATTCCATTTAGATCACACCCCTGTGCATCTAAAACAGGTTCCTGGAAGTGCAGTTAGCACAGTTACATTCCACACTTGGATTTACAACCATGTCACTTCTGCTTAAAGCACAGCAAAGATATATGCCCCTTCTCCCCTGCTGGTATTACAAAGTAAACCCACTTGAAAAGCTATAAATGTTAGCCACGTGGCATTACTTACCTTCTGGTTGCCAACTGGGACTCCTTGTATGGCCTCTGTCCTGCTGACCCAAATCTAAAAATCAATATTGCAACTGAAGTTCTTTGAAATTTGACAGCTTCTGCTGGAGTTAATCATTTAAGTCTGACTCACAGGGGTCCTGTTTGGCACTCTTCCATTCACTAGATTAAAGAATCCCGGTGTCATTACTGCTGTTATAACAACAATGACATGTTACAGCAGTGAGTACCAACACATTAGATGTTTGTGTGGCCTTGCAAATCAGCCTGACAGTGTGTATAGTGTATTAAAATTAATAGGCACGAAGTTCCAGTTCCGAGCTTCAGTCTGCCTACTGAGCAAATCTCAATCTGTTCTGTGATGCTGGGGTAGTGCAGTGACAGGAATCAGAGCCATGTGTTCTCTCATCTCTCATACAAAACATACACACACACACACACACACACACACACACACACACACACACACACACACACACACACCACTTTAAATCAATTATCAGGACTCCCTGCTCTGACACAGTCTGTTGTCTGTATGCTATATCATTAGCTGCTAGGATCACACAGGGTGAATAACTGTGCTCTTGTTTTAAACACTCCCTCCCAACCTCTCAAACATGCTGTAAATGTGGATCCTGTAGTTAGAATTGAATGGAAAATCAGAGAATTCCTTTATTCTTTAATGTGCCAAATAGACTTACATTCTTCAAAGTCTTTAGCGTACAAAAAGGAATGCAAATCTTTTTTTTTTTATTTTAGGTTTTTAACAAAGCAAGTTTTCTTATAAAAGAATTAGTCCTGTTGAATGCTAAACACATAAAATATGCAATATGCAAATAAATTAAACAGCAGCAGGTGTTCGGTTAGCAGTTAATTACTAGGAGCAGTGCTACAGCAGGCTTACGACTATACAGAAGCTACACAGACAAGAATTGCATGGTCCCAATTATTGTCTGTTTGTATGGGTTGTCATGCTCTAACAGACAATTCTGCCCACAGGTTTGCTCTGATTTGCAGCTGTAAAGCAGAGAGTGAACAAGCGAGAAGGTCACAGTATACTTTGGGAGATTATCTGAACATGGTGACTGATCCAAAAGTAAGAAACATTTAGTCACAGTAGTACAGTACAGTACAGAACCCAGCCATTAGGGATGCACAAGCCAGTGCACTCTTAGTGCTGGTCCCAAGTCTAGATAAATGGGGAGAAATACAAAGAGACATAGTGGTGGAATGAGTAGGTGGAGAAAAGCATAAGGAATATATAAAGTGAAGTTGGACACTAAGGAAGGAGAAAAGGATTTATGCTGATTGGCCAGGCAGAGGGACCGAGCTGGGAAGGATGTGCTGCAAGTTAAAGCAATAAAGGATGGAGATGGAAATGTGTTAACTAGTGAGGAGAATGTGTTGAAAATAGATGAAGGGAGTATTTTGAGCAGCTGATGAACAAGGAAAATTAGAGATAGAGAAGGTTGAATGGTGTAGAGATGGTGAAGCAGGAAGTGGATAGGGTTAGTAAGGAGGAAGTGGGAGCAGTGATTAAAAGGATGAAGAGTGGAAAGTCAGTTGGACCAGATGACATACCGGTAGAAGCGTGGAGATGTTTAGGAGAGATGGCAGTGGATTTTTTAACAAGATTGTTTAACAGGATTTTGGAAGGTGAGAGGATGCCTGAGGAATGGAGAAGGAGTGTGCTGGTACCGATCTTTAAGAATAAGGGAGATGTGCAAACCTGCAGTAACTACAGGGGAATTAAGTTGATCAGTCACACCATGAAGTTATGGGAGAGAGTAGTGGAAGCCAGGCTAAGAGAAGAGGTCACATCTGGTTACATCTGTGAGCAACAGTATGGTTTTATGCTGAGAAAGAGCACTACGGACACATTATTTGCTTTGAGAATGTTGATGGAGAAGTATAGAGAAGGTCAAAAGGAGTTGCATTGTGTGTTTGTGGATTTAGAGAAAGTGTATGACAGGGTGCCAAGAGAGGAGTTGTGGTATTGTATGGGGAAGTCAAGTGTGTTAGAGAAGTATGTGAGGGTGGTGCAGGACATGTAATGGGACAGTGTGACAGCAGTGAAGTGTACAGTAGGAACGACAGACTGGTTCAAGGTGGAGGTTGGACTGCATCAAGGTTAGAGGACGTTGCTCGGCTTCTGACCTCCGCCGAGGGCGTCGCTCCGCTCCTGATCTCCACCGAGGGTGTTGCTCAGTCTCTGCACTCTGCCGAGGACGAGGATTTTTTTTTGTGAATTATTTTTTTCCTGGGGATTTAAAAATTAAGTAAAAATGTTGTGTTTTTGTGCAAATTCTACAGAAAAAAAGCTAAAGTTATGTTCTTCATTTAAAACTTAACAACAATTTTTTATATTTTTATCTCGATGTCCAGCATTTTTTTGTGAATGTAAATTTATGTCTATATTTTAACTTGTGTGTTTCATATGCTGCTTCTTTTTTACTTTTTGCATGTCTTATAATTATTTGCACAAGTCTTTTCACGCTGGTTTTTTTTTCTGACAGCAGAAAGAATACACATTATTAAAACAATCGGTATTTATTACTAATTAATATGAAAATAATTAAGTATTCATATTTATTTAGTTAAATGCTGTTCAAATGCTGGTTTAATGTTAATATTAATTTCTAGGTGAGAATTTAGTGTAACTACCATTACTGCACTGATGTATTATACATTTTGCTAATCAAAACTTCACAAGGAAACTAAATCAGACAGCTGTAGGAGAAATGAATAGGAAATCCTGTTTACTGCCATCACTTACGAAACATGTAGTTTCTATGACAACATCAGTAACTAGCTTGTCATCAGATTGGTGTGGGTGGGGGGTAATAGTCTAGTGGGGTCATTGGATGTCTGGCAGCCATCAGGATGATCTCCTTTCTGTCAAATACACTGCCAGAAATTATTTTAAATTTCAGTTTCTAACCTCTGAAGACATGCTACCATGTTCTTTTCCAGAACACAAAACTCTTTCAAACTGTTCTGTGTGTGTGTGTGTGTGTGTGTGTGTGTGTGTGTGTGTGTGTGTGTGTGTGTGTGTGTGTGTTGAGAACTTTCCTGTGCTTTCAGTTTTTCTTCAAATCACAACACATCCTAGCTTACAGACACAGGCAGAGAGAGAGAGAGAGAGAGAGAGAGAGAGAGAGAGAGAGAGAGAGAGAGAGAGAGAGAGTCAGTATTCCTCCAGCATGCCTCAGCAGCATCTGTGAGGGCACATCGGATACATATGACTTGGTGCTACATATGGCACTCATAATCAACATAGTGCACACCTTTAAATAAGCCATCATCAGCATAACATGAAAATTGTAAATGAACAAAAATTTCCAAATGCATTGTTTTCTTGCTTAAGGCAATAATGAAAAACTCTATTTAGCTGCATATATTTTTGTACATTTTCTGTATTATATAGCTCAGGGCTTTTTACTGAGTTTGACACAAGTGTGCAATAATAGCTTAATAAAATAAAATAAAGAGAGGGAGCACAATATGGTAATCTTAGAATGTATATATCTACAATACAAGATCATTTAATCACAGTATATACAAACTTGCCACATCAAAGTCTAACAGCTGTTTATTCAGCAAATAATGTACAAAGACAATGCAATTTTAAGCATCTATGCAGTAAGCACATGTACTGAAAAAAGTGCCATTTTTTGGAATTTAGCTAACTGTGTATTGAAGCTGCTTGTTCCTTTAATGCACAAAGACAAATCGATTAAGAAATGCATGATTCATTTGGAAATGAGTCACTAGGGTGAAAACCTGGTAGCGCTTGATATGCTTAGTCATCCTGCTTCAATTTCAATTGCAATATAATCTTCATTAAATCTTCATCATGCAATATATACATAGGGGTCACCGAAGAAAGCTTTTATGAAGATTTCTGTAGAATGAAGTCTGTGAATTAAATTTTTGCTACAGCGTTTGTGCGACATCAGATCCCTTGACTCAATTAATCCATTTGGTCTTGGTAAAGATTTTGTTCTAATTCAACTAATTTACTAAGTTTCTGACTTCTGTCCAGGTTTATTTTATTCAGGCATTCATGTGAAAATAGAAAACAATAAAAAATAGAAATGAAGGTTAGTTATTTTAACTTTTTAAACTGCTTGTTGTTTGTCAAAACAGTGGCATGATTCGACAAACTTAAAGGAATCTGAAAGAATCATTTAACTAGTTTCAGATCATGTCACTAAAAAAAGAAAATGAATACAAATTACTGTTGTTGATAATCAGTCTCCTAAAAGGGAAACATTATGCTTCTGTTTTTGGTAAATTTCTTAATTTAATGCTTCTTGTAGCTTCTTCTCTAGGATTATTCAGCTATTGACTGTGGTGTACATACTTAGAATAATGTCTTAAAATGACATTATTCTAATATTTCTATATAGCAGATCTTTACAGAACACAAACCAACTAAACTAAGTATTATTAGCTGTTGTACTGGTGACATGTTTCCATTTATATTCATTCTGATATCAGCACTTCACTGGTAAACATCTATAGCTATTTATAGCAGTGAATTCAACGTTATGTAATGTGCACTGCTGACACTTTTTCCAGTGTTTCTTATCCCAGTGGATCGGGTGTAGTGCTTCAATTTAAGTACGAATGTGAAAACATAATTACTTGATGTTAACAAAGGGCAAGGGCAAAAAAATGGAGAGGGCAAGAATTACGATGGCAACTAATGAAATCTCCAAATGTTGCCAAAGGTCCTTTATGGACAAGTAAATCATTCTGTACACAGGGACAGTGTTTAATTCATTGATTGTCCTTGACAATGGTGTATTTACTTCTGACGAGATAAGGGAAAGCCTGCCAGCATAAACACACACACACACACACACACACACACACACACACACACACACACACACACACACATGATCATACATTGGAATTAAATGCCCTCCAGGGCTGTCATGTCTAACCTTCCTGACTAGCCAGTGGGATTTGTCAGAGAACACGTATTTTATTGTTCATTTTTTATCTCTATATATAATCACACTGTATCACTGAAACATGGATATATGAAATATATCCAGCATGATTTATAAAGCCTTTGTCATGATGGACATCATTCTTATAATGCGTGTCACTCACATGCGATCAATTTGTCACACACAGTTAAGCTACTACCAGAGCATCTATTAGGCAGCAGGAGGATTGTACAAAATTCAACTGTTTAATATTGATGTTTTCTCTTTTCTATGTGATTTTCTTATTAATTCATGATAGGGTTCATATGGTCTAAATCAGGGGTCACCAACGAGGGGCACCAGGTAGCCCGCAAGGACCACATGAGTAGCCAGCGGGCCTTTTCTGAAAAAAAGCTGTTTCCTACTTTGTTAAATCATTGTTGATAATTATTATGAGAAATCAATAACATGATCAGTGTCTTCACATAGAAAAATATCATTCATTATTAATAATAACATATAATAAAAGGTAAATTTAGCAAATTTGTTATTTCAGATCAAACTGAAAACTGTGTGTATCAAACTGGTAGCCCTTCACATTAATCGGTACCCAAGAAGTAGCTCTCAGTTTAAAAAAGGTTGGTGACCCCTGGGATAAATCATATGGTATTAGTTAAAAAATTATTTTGAGGAACAGCCGAGGAAATGTCTGGTTTGGCCATAATTATATTCCGTAGAATATTTTATGATGCCAGTTGTAAAGGTCTCCAAAATTTTGTGAGTATATTTATTTCTTTTAAGCTTCCAAAAATTGTTTGACCAGATTGGTTTAGTACCATGCTAGTTAGTTAAATCTTTTATCTTACCGTAGCAGCTTAATAATGGATTGCAACCTGCAAATATTTCAATAAGTATCTATCAGTAACATGTTATACAGCGTAAAGGTACTCTGCATAGAGCTGGATTAAACCCAAGCTAATTTCAAATGGCATCTGTCATTGTAAAGCCTGCTTTTAATTTTGAGCTCAAATTGGATAAGTGATATAGATTTTCTCTTCATATAATGTTGTGACAATTTCTGAGCTGAATTACATTAGAACATTAATTTAACATGAAATAGTTATTCACTATGGAATAACAGTGTAGTGTGACAGTGATGAACAGACTAATAATAATTCATAATCATAATTATTCAATTATTGTGTCCAAGAAATGTTATTGTGTACATTTAAAAAAATGAATTTTACTGTGAATAAATAAGAGAAAAATTAATCTCTGTTGTTACAGTGTTGTGACTATCAACGTTAGAAAGTTCTGATTGTAATAGTGTCATACAGCATGTTTTCATGTTTTATGTTGATGTTTCCATCAAGTACATAATAAAGTTCTTTTGGAAATTCTAAGCTTTTTTAAGTTTAAGTATTAAACACTCATGTCAAGCTATGTGCTATTATTATCATTATATGAATCCCTAATATACTGTTATCCCTAATATACTGTTATCCCTAATATACTGTAATTAAATTGGATGACGTTCTATCAAAAGCTTTTAAGTAAGTTATACAGCACACGCTTATGTGTCAAACAATATGACACAGTCTCACAGCAGTTTGTGATATAGTTTATATATAGATATCTTTTAAATAAATATCTATTAATTAATTAATTATTTTATTAATTCATGTTTATGGACACGAATTTCCCTCTTTTTTTGTGTCACTCAGCACAACTGCCTCGGAGGATCATGGGTAATGCTGACAGAAATGCTAAAGGTAATTTTTTTTTTTTTTATCAAAGAATAAGGCAGAAAATATAATGTTCAGGTTAGGGTTATACTGCATTAAATGTGTATGTCTCTAATTAATGCAGCCTTCTATGCGGATAACCGGGTGAATATATTTACTGTATTTGGACTGGAAGGAACTACTGACGATGGTTTATAATAGCGAGTAGCTTACCGAATATAAAGCGATAAAAATAAGTATAAAGTTTACATTTGCTTAAATGTTGAGTAATAGTGCTTGACCATTAATCAATAACAAATTAGAAAAAACAATACCGCATCTGTGGTATCCATTGGCAGAAAGAAAACTCTGGCGGAGTCACAAAAAAATACTTCCTAATAACTTCCTATTAACATTATATAGAAAGTCGTCCTCAGTGACATGAAAACAAGGGAAATTCGTGTCTATGAACACGAATCAACAGAATACATTTTGTGACTATCAGAAAATGTCGTGAGACTGGGCTGAACAATAAATATGTAACCTGACTCTAATTGCTGCACTTTGGGATACATTTTATGGAGCTTTAATGAGTTGGCTTGGAGTGTTTAAAGTCGATTTATCTGTGTGAATGCTACCCTTAAGTGTAACCTTTCGTGCTGACAGAACCATTCGAAAACCACTTCAACAGCATCATTTTGTGTAATATCTCATCCAATGGTCCTTTCTTTGTCAGTCTTAGTAGCAATGTTAGTCATTTATTCAGGTGCCGTGTTGGAGGTGTCTAACTGATTTAGAATCCTAAAGGGTCATTCACTTGTCACTCTGGGAGAAGCCTTAAAGCTTTAATCTCACAGAAAAGACCCCAAATAGATTCTGAAGGCCTTTAATTAACAAATACAACCATGGATTTGTTTTTTCCCTTCTATAAATGCAGCCTTGAAAGATAATGTACAGCTTCTGATTTATGAGGTTTATAACATTGTTATAAGCTAGGTTATAATTTTTTTTAATTAAATGCTTTACATTTACTCATTTGGCAGACATTTTTATGCCTCACATCTTACAATTGAGACAAGCAGATTAGGGTCTTGGTTAAGTTTCTTAATCCCAGGATTTAATTTCACAATTTTCTGATCAGTAGCCCAAGTTTTTTTTAGATACATACATACATACATACATACATACATACATACATACATATACATACATACATACATACTGATTATTTCAGCTTGAAAACAGCACAGGAGGGTCAACCTACAGAAGTAATAACAAGGTAACTGATATAACTAAAACATTGTGCAAATGAAGTATAATAACATTTTGCTGTAATAAAATACTTTACATGGATTTCTTCATGGTCACCAGTCTGCTGGTCCTGGAAGAGCTTTTATTCTACACAGCTATTTATACCCATATATGCATTCTGATACCCAGCTATCAATGTCCAAATTCTAGAATGGCAGTAAACAAGAACATAAGATCCAATGTTTGTATCATTTACTGTTTTCATTCAATGATATGCATTAGCTTTTATTGACCCAATAATGAAATGGGTGAATCTTTAATTCAAGCAGGATAAAGGTCATAGGAGAAACTGCTGATGCTTCTCATATATCAGTGTAAGAGTTGACCTTTTATTATGAAAAGGATTTTATGCCTTTTTTAAATTCTTTAAACCAAAAGACTATATTTATTAAGCTGGAGGATGTCATGGCCAAATGTCAATTATGTGACTTGAGAAAGACACATAAAGAGCAACACCTTGTCTTATATAAGCAGCACATCTATGAAATTTAATTGTTGTAATATGTATATACGTCCCAAGTGGCATTGTTATCAAGTAAATGAGGCTTCAATATGAGTCGTGATTCTGACGAGACCCCAAAATGCTCACAGATGCAGGCAGACAGATTTATATGAGTGCCTTTGTGTCTGTTGACAGCAGTGACACAATGGTAAGCCTGCCAGGGCTCTCTTTCTGCTGCTAGCTTACAGTGATAAATAAACACTGTACAGACACAAATTAAACTCCCTGTCTCTCCTCACCCAGCTAGGTGGGAAGATTTTCCTTTGATGTCCTTCAGCGAGCCTAAACTGAGGAGCACAATGGCTTAAGAGCAAACAAATGTGCTAAGTAATAATTACATGACTAGGAAATATGACCACAATTTGTGTTGAGCTTACAGTAGTCTCATGAATTCATCTGTGTGTGTGTGTGTGTGTGTGTGTGTGTGTGTGTGTGTGTGTGTGTGTGTGTGTGTGTGTGTGTGTCAGCCTAGAAGACAGCCCAGGAGCAGTCTGGTTATAGTTTTTTTTATAATTTATTTTAGTCTAGTTTAGTCTAATCTGTAAAAATCTAGCCTCAGTTCAGTTCCTCACTGTTCAGTAACAAATTATAAATTGTATTTTAATCCATCATATATTTTATATAATATGGTACTGTAATATAGTATGGTTAAGAACTAAAATTACAATTGTAATAAAGATTCTATATCTTATTATGTTCATGTATCTATGAAAAATACCTCAAGCAGAGATTATTGAGGTTGGTCTAGAATTTAGCAACAGTAGGCAGTGAGGAAACTCTTACTCCTGTAGATTTTCGCATGCTTTTAAATTATGGAAGAAGCATTTTGCATGTCACTATAAGCATTCTTCCTTGAAATCAGCATTCTGCCATGAAGTAACTGCCTGCTGTTTCATATGTAAGCATCTAAGCAAAAATATACTCATTTGTTATTAAGTGACAGGAAAACAAAAGTGGGTGCTTGTAAAACCACAAATATGTGTGTCTGTTGTCAAAACTGTACATGTGTCCCAGCTCTTATCACTCACCCTGTTGAAAAGGTGTACAGCTTACTTTGGTACAAAAGCAGATATTTTGGGTGGCCAGGTTGGAGCCAGTTACATTATTGAGTTAGTAATCTAGAGTGTAGTAAGAAATACTGCTACTGTTTCTATCTGCCTGACAATCTGTCTGTGTATGACCCGAGTCGAAATGGCATGAAGGGCACACAAACATTTGTTTGTCAATAAACAAGCTGCAAAACAGTCATAGCTAACAACATTAGGCTAAATCTTGTATAGTATGCATTTACTTTGTAATAATGAACCAAGTGAACTGCAATGATATGCCTCTAAATACACCACAATGAACATTTGGTGCAGCTGGACAAGGGTGTCTGCTAAATGCTGCAAATGTAAATGTAAATGTAAATCTATAATATAAGGTTTTAACTGTTTATTGTAAATTGTTTCCAGAAAAGTCTATCACTTTCCTTCACAATTTTTTTTTTTTTGTCACTTAACTTTAACACTTTTACTTACTACATTCCAAAAGCAAATTCTTTACACTCTCTGTAGTCAGATATCTGTCAGGGATCTTATCAAAATTATAAAGATAGAAATACAGATCTGAGGGGAATTACTATTGTGGAGGGACTGTCATGGAGGATTTCTCTTTATGCAAGCAGATCAGATATGAAACTCACTGGACAAAATAAAGGACATATTCATTAAAATAATTATGAACAATGTATTTTCATTGCTTCTTCGTTCGCCCTTAATTATTACCTGGTCAGGCCTACGGTGGTTGAGTTGTTGATTAAGCCACACACACTTCAGAATTAAATAAAAATACAGATGTGAATACAGAGCACTTAACAGACAGACAAGGATAGATAGATAGATAGATAGATAGATAGATAGATAGATAGATAGATAGATAGATAGATAGATAGATAGATAGATAGATAGATAGATAGATAGATAGATAGATAGATAGATAGATAGATAGATAGATAGATAACTTTGTCACTGCATAGTACAGGTACACAGCAATGAAATGCACTTTAGCATCCACCAGTGCAAATAGTAGCAATTGTGACAATGAACAAGTGTAGATAAATATGTAAGTATATGTACAGCATGTAATATATATACAGTATGTGTGTGTGTGTGTGTGTGTGTGTATATATATATATATATATATATATATATATATATATATATATATATACATACAGTACAGACCAAAAGTTTGGACACACCTTTTCATTCAAAGAGTTTTCTTTATTTTCATGACTATGAAAATTGTAGATTCACACTGAAGGCATCAAAACTATGAATTAACACAAGTGGAATTATATTTGGAATTATATACATAAAAAAGTGTGAAACAACTAAAAAATGCCATATTCTAGGTTCTTCAAAGTAGCCACCTTCTGCTTTGATTACTGCTTTGCACACTCTTGGCATTTTTTTGATGAGCTTTAAGAGGTAGTCACCTGAAATGGTCTTCCAACAGTCTTGAAGGAGTTCTCCGAGAGATGCTTGGCACTTGTTGGCCCTCTTGCCTTCACTCTGCGGTCCAGCTCACCCCTAAACCATCTCGATTGGGTTCAGATCCGGTGACTGTGGAGGCCAGGTCATCTGGCGCACCACCCCATCAGTCTCCTTCTTGGTGAAATAGCCCTTGATGCCTTCAGTGTCAGTGTCAGTTTTCTTTATTTTCATGACTATGAAAATTGTAGAGTCACACTGAAGGCATCAAGGGCTATTTGACCAAGAAGGAGAGTGATGGGGTGCTGCGCCAGATGACCTGGCCTCCACAGTCACCGGACCTGAACCCAATCAAGATGGTTAAATAGTAAAAAGATATAAAGGCTATAACATACACATACATATAGATAAGATATTAGTGCTGATGTAAGCCACAATATGTGTAGCGAATGAGAGGTATATAAATTTCAAATATGTAATAAGTACATTGTATGTACAACTGTACAGACGTTATACACAGTGTTATACAGTGTTCTAATGGTGTATTGTAGTGTTTAGTAGGATGATGGTGCGCAGACATCTGCTGTGGTGAAGGTGATTAACAGCAGGTAGTCTAAAGTAGATACATAAATTAGCATTGTATTACAACCCATTACAATATTAGAAAAGTCATAATAGAAGTAATTTGAAGTAACTCCTATAAATATATAAATACTTAGAAAAAATGAAATCTAACATTCTTCATTATAATCTAGCCTTTGCTACAAATCATTTCTATTTTGTATTTTTCAAAACCGGTTGTATTGTCAGAGATAGTAATTAGTGTTTAGCTAAGCTGCAACGACCGACTACTAGCAAATTATTGAGTTTATACTTTCCTACTTGAGCAATGCATTTAAAGTTGTTATTTTATATTTATTGGCGTACTTTTTTTTCATTTGCTACACTTTTACAGAAATAAAGAACTTGACCATCTCTAAAATAAGATGTATGTTGCAGTGCATAATTGTGCAGAAGATTTATAAAGATGTATTGCTCCTCATCCCTGTCTGCATTCACTGCTGTTCATGTCTAAACACAAAGCTTCAAAAACCCACATTACTATACAGTATTAATACAAATAAATCTGACTCACAGGCATTCACATGGTATAATGGCTTTTGGGTGGTCTCACTGACTCCATGAATAAATGTGAATAAATATGAGGATCACATTCAGGACTAGAGCACTATTAATGCATGAGTTCCAGCATTGTATGAGGCTGTCTGTAAAACCGTTAACGTGAGTAAAGTGTTACGTGTTTAATATTCCCCTGCATTGTCTATGACAGAGAAAAAATACCGGAACTCACGTTTATCCTCCCACATGGTGCTCCTGTCTTATTATTTTATGCTGCCAGAGGCCGAGATTTTATACTAGATAGGTCCCACTGAGAAATGTCCATGCCTTATAGCTATGAGATAAAAAGAGAAGGGTGAGATTAAGCGATGGGAAATTCAAGGCTTACTTTGATATTTGCACACTATTTCCTCTGGGAAATTATAACCATAATGTTTTGTTTGAATCACTTCTGCCAGTCTCCTGTTAGTTTACATTTGTAACCATATGTGATCATATGTTTTGCTTAAATCAGAAATCTTTTCACTCAGTATACAGTAGTCATCCTACATATGACCTTTATTGCTGTTTAGCCACACTGTTAACGTGATAATAACATTTACAGTCAAATATATTCATACATGTTGAAAAAATCATTATGAATTCCCTCTTGACAATTCTTTTTCATGGCACATGGTCATGTTTTGAATAGGTAAAGAAAAATTCAACCTTGTAATAAAACATCACCTGTGAATTTCATTGATTTGGGAAGAATGTTTTTTTTTTTTATTACCATGTAAAAATGCAGTCTTTATAAACTAAGTGAATACCCCTAACAGCTAATGACAATGCTAAAAATAAAAATCAACTTAAAACAGTATTGATTAGCTATTATATAAGGTAAAATAGATTATTTTCAGCTGTTGTTGTACACTCCGATAAATCTCCTGTTTTTGTTTGCAGATCAATACGAGAATGGTGTCAGTGAAGCAGGTTGATAAAACAAGCGAGAGAGAGAAAGAGAGACACAGAGAGAGAGAGAGAGAGAGAGAGAGAGAGAGAGAGAGAGAGAGAGAGAGAGAGAGAGAGAGAGCGATATTACATTTCTTGACCTGGCTTTTAATTTGAGTGCATGTAGACCCACAGCTTGCAGTCTTTTTCATGCTACAATAAGCCAACAGCAGAATGTTGCATCTTCTCTGTAATAAGAGATCTGAGAAGCAGTATGATATGTTAGCATGCTATGTTTATAATCTAGTTTTGTGAGTGGATAATGACCAGGTTTGGAGTGGCCACTTGTTACAAATATTCAGTTCTAAACATTTACATTTCATGTATGTGTTTTATACTGTATATTTTTTTAATACATATTTCATTCAGCAGTTCATCTGGTTTGGGCTTGAAGGTCATCACGTAGCACATGATGCCCTTCAGCTTCTCTTATTCTCTGAAAACGCAGTGTTTATTGAAACTGATGGCCAGATTGCTATCAAACCAAACAATTTATTGCACATTTTTGTAACTGTTAGAGGCAAGTGTGCAAATCACAGCACCGTTTCAATCTTCCACCTCAGAGGTTTCAGTTTGACTTCCCATCTCCCCCACTGAGCACATTACCATTCTGCACTTACTGAAAAACACAAAAAGCATCCAGCATCAGGATTATGCCAAAGCCTGTAATGCCTGAGCAGCATGAAGAGGCAAACTGTTTCAATCCAGAAGGAAACATTTTTTGCTAATCACATAGCATAGTGCCAAGATTTTTGGTATGTCCTGGGGAGCTCATAGCATTCAGATATACCAGCGCTGGACAAAGTCAAACAGTAGAATTTTAATAGACTTTTTTTTCCCGACAGAATTATGAATTCTGTCTTGTGATTGTGGCAGTGAGAGAAAGGCTGTGGCAGTCAGATAAGCAGACATTCTATCTTGTGTGTTAAGATGCACACACAGCATGCATATGCACACACACTGAGTCAAACCATTTTTTCCAGGAAGACTAAGGCTTCAGCTCACACACATCGAGCTGCTATGGAAGCCAGCTTCCTTTGACCGCAAAGACTCAAAATTGCTAATGGTGCAGAAAAAAGGAAACCCACCTGTTTGCCTCTAAGATTTACAATTTGTCTATATATAAATCTCACTAAGCCAAAACACCTAGCTGTGTATAATACTGTACATGCACACCCAAGTGTGTATGTATTACACCCAGGTGTGTAAAACATACACACTAGGTGTCACAGAAAACCTAAAATCATGCTGGGAAGTGGACTGGCCATGCCAAATAGCCCTTAGTGTGTGCATAGTACCCTGCATTAAACCGGAGTCCCAGCCATGAGATGTCCACACTTTGTTCCTGGGATAGGGTCCGGAACCACATGAGGATAGTAATCACTAAAGATAAATTAATTAAATAATGAATTAATTAATTAATTAATGAATACACACTCCTATGGAAGGTATTTAAATCAGTTGATTAGACAATAGACATCAACTCAATTCACTCAAGTAAAAGTTTTATTTTAAAAAACAATCAATTTTTTTACTCTAGTTAATACAAAAAAGTGCACATTTTTTTTAATTTGCCGAAAGGTTTGAAAGAATTACTTGTATTCAAATTAGCAGCTTCGTCATTACAATTCCTGACTTTTTAGCTAATTACCTAAATGCTTGTTGTGCTGTAGTAGTAAATATATCCCTGTAAAAGGGGTTTTATTAATGATATGGCAACTAAAATCAGAAAATCCTCACCTAGACTCTCATGCTTTAGTGAGCATGCTAATTTCTCTGATGCTACCCAAATTAGCTTACATGCTATTAGTGATCAAATCTAGATTTTTATTTTGTTCCTTTTACTTCCCATTTATGGAGTTGATTTGCACTACAGCCAGGCTTATGCTTTAAACCAAACTCTATAACCAGCTGGACTTCAAAGTGTGTTCCTCATCCAGGCTGTGTGCTCACTCATACTGATTTTGTATTTATTAGGGAATAGTTTTCAGACACACAGACTGAGAGTGAACATGTTAAAGGGCAAAGCCAGAAAAGCCAACACCCAGTAAATAGCAAATAGGAAACAAACAGAAACCCATCATTTTGAGCCACGCTCATATGGAGGGTAAAATTGGCAATAATTAGAAATAATGAAACTTAATTGTTGCTTGTGGTTATTTTCGATGTGTTTCTATTCAGCATAAACAGCAGCACCTGTGACCACGACCTTTCTGACACGGAACGTGGTTTGATGAGCATTTCCAAAAACAAACCTGACTGGAAGAGATGAGAAAGCTGTTTGTTCACGAGCCTGGTAAACATACTGCCCAAGACTGAGACTACAGTCGCTTCAGTGTCCAGCCTTCTGTTTGCTTTTACTGTTTCAACTCATTTTTATAAGTACTCTTTAGGTTATTTTAGACAAGTAATGTTCACTGCTGAGCACTGTTTTCCTCCACTTCCCAGTGTTAATGCAGGTTGTCCTCACACTGAATCAACATGTCTTTGTTTGATAGTAGAGGTACTAAAACAATATGACCTGTGTTTTATTTTGTCAGTAACGTCCAATGCCGTAATGAGATCCCATAGCCATGGAGTCAAGCCATCAGGAAGAACAAATGTCAAGCTGTTCATTTTCTGCTTGTGTGCTAGGAATTAACTCAGCCCGTCTGTTTGTGTGTGTGTGTGTGTGTGTGTGTGTGTGTGTGTGTGTGTGTGTGTGTGTGTGTGTGTGTGTGTGTGTGTGTGTGCAGGAGTTTAGTAAATGAAGTTGATGATTTTAAAAACCAAGAAACTGCTGTGGCTTTGCAATAGGAAACGGAAATGCCATCAGTCCTGTATTGTTATTGATTAACAAATATTCAGTTCAGCTTAAAACACATCCACTTTTTTTGTGTCCTCTTACTCACATGAGTTTAGGCTCAAGTTGCAAAGCAATTTCTTCATCTTTGCCTTTTGAATGCACTCCTCTGCCATCCGGCAAAATCCCAAGGGATGCATCATTATTGAAGAGGGCTTTTCAAAATGCTTTCAAAGTCAAATGGGGTTGGATTTCTCTCCATTACAAACTTCAAACATGATGCATCCTTAATGTGAAGAAACAGTCCACCTGTGGGATTTACTATCAGTAAGAAACATTTGCTGAGGAGATACAGAGGCAGAACAACTTCATGAATGAAGAACCAGAAAGTTCAACAGATTCTTGTGCATTTGTGACACTGGCACATTGCAGTTTAGGGTTTCAATAAATTCTTCATAGTGAGATGTGAACTTGATTTTTCTAAGGACATCCATTAAATATTTAGACGAGTAATGCTATTTGACTTCACTTTAAGTAATGAGTTAAGTGGCATAGTTTAACCTTGCACACCTTTCTGGTTCACCTTACTCAGGCCCAGTCTACAAGTCTTGAACTCAGACAACTCATATGTTCACCTCTTTTACATTCACGCTGATGAATTTTTCCTGCGGGTACGTATTCACCCGAAAAAAATGAGGAGAGGTGTCCTTTTTGTGATAAGAAAAACGAATTACAATTTAAATAGGTGCCGTTTATTCAACGATGAGAGGAGGGAGGTAGCAGACATGACAGCTTTGCTCAGCCTCTATTGAAACACTGCACTTTCTTTTAAATAACAGTATATAACAATGTAGAACCATTCACTGCCTCTGCACCGTGACAGCATCAGATGAGAGCAGCATGCCAATAGGCTTAGCTATTCTGAAGATCACCTTCAGAAGGTTAAACAGTTGGCACAGCATACAGTACTTAATGTTTTTTTCAAAGATTTATAGGTTTAATTGATGTAGACTTTGTCTCCTTTGTCCTTTTCAAAAGAATTCTATAAAATTAATGGCAGACTTGTTATTGCATGGCTATGGTTTGTCTGTGAAAGAATTACTGTGATTCATTTAAAGAAATAAACCAGAACTTGAAACTGATCTAAACTGAAACTTAAAAAATTTTGTCAGTGTGTGTTAAAATGTCTAAAAATGTTATGCAAAAACTCTCTGGGGGCTTAATGAATTCCTAAGTATAAAGAATTTGTAAATTACACTCTAAATATGTTTCTTTCCAATTCAGTTCAACTTTAATGTCACTGTGCCAGTACAATACAAATGTAAACAATTTTCTCGCTCTTTTTCTGTGGCAGTAGTAAATGTAAAATACTAAAGGCAGTCCAAGGCAGTGCAAACAGTGCAAGACAATAGGCACTGCAATCTGCAATTTTTAAGACAGTTATAGCTTACAGAGCAGCACATGGCTTGGGTTCAGAATACCTTTGTTCTTACGTATTGTAACAGACCTAGAGGAGAATGACTCCAGATCATTCCAAGGCTCATTGAAAAATAGCACTTAATCCCTTTTTTCATTGCCATATTTTTGTTCTGCGGGTGTTTACACAGCTTGAGCTCAGCAGAGCCAGAAACATTGAAAGTTACAAATGAATTCACACAGTGATTCTGAACCATGCAATGACCCTGAATTTACCTGAAGGCAACTCAAACAGCTGCCTGATGTTGTACAGGAAAAACTGTTTTTAAGTTCTTCTATTTCTATGCTTATAATTTTTCTAGGTTTTATCTTTAGTTTTGATTCATCTTTGGTCTTTGGTCCAGTTCTTACAAAGACCAAAGACGCTCATAGTTTGGCTGTTAGAGTGAAGGGACAATAACTAAAGCTGTACAGTAAGCAGCATTTGTTCTCGTGGAGACACAGTAGGTCAGATGAAGGGTTTATTTGGTTAAGTCCTAGAACAAAACAAACCCACATCTGGTTTTAGAGTCAAAAAGTAAAAGCTGGATATAGAAGGTAGAGGTAGAACAATAATCTTCTAAATCTAAATCAAGTGGACATGGTGGGAAAGACTGGACCATCTGAACCTCAGATGGTAAAAACTTTTGTTTCATCACTATAGCCACCTACAATATGTATTAAATTCTTCTGAACCTAAACCAGTGGTTTGGTGAAGATTCCTTATGCTCCCTCTGTTTAGCAAGAGCAACAACAAAACACATCCCTACTGGAAACAAAATGTGTTCATCTTCAGGGAATTTTATATGCAGGTATAACCAGGTCTTCTGGCAACCAGCAATCATTCAAAATGGAAGGGGAAATACCATAAATGTCCTCCCCACTGACCTCACGCTAATCATACACCAGGGCCTTTAAAACAGCAGGACAACTTTTAAAGTACCAATCTTTAAAAAGGGAATCAATCCTACAGGTCTTCCAGATTAAGCAATACAAAGAGTTTGGAACACAAGTGACTTTGACTCATTAACCACCAGGGTGTTGAAAGCAATGAAAGGACAGGCTCAAAATAATGACATCCACAGGGCTACAAGGTGAACTTCAAGCAGCAGGAAGTGTAAGCGCAGAAGACAGGGAAGAGACCTTGGATGCCAGGTATCAGTTTTTATTTATTTTTTATTTTTTTTGGTTAAATTGTGGGTCTAAAAACTGAAGAAGGATGCCAAGCTGACGATCCCAATAAAGTGAAGACCCCCACAATGAACAAGCAAGTGTTGTAACAATTGGGCGAATTTGAACCAGCCAGTCATATAAGATCAACCTGATCTTATCCTTTTTTTGATTCAAGGTACTGAATATAAAATACGGTTGGAAATACAGTACATCAAATAAATATTAAATAATTACAGCACAAAATGTGAATTACAAAAAATATATTTAATTCAGATGGTTTAAACATTTATATGGATTAAAAAACTAATCTATGTAAAAATGTATATCATGGTATAAATGCAACTGTTTAATGCTCAGGTGGCATACATTTAAATAGTTTTATTGTCGTTATTATTATTATTATTATTATTATTATTATTAATAATAATAATAATAATAATAATAATAATAATAATAATAATAGTAGTAGTCTACATATAGTTCCCTCTAGAAATGCTAGATTCTAAAGTTTGTATTTGGTTTTAATGAGAAATGAGCTGTTTGTTTGCTTGTTTTTTGTTTGTTTGTTTGTTCATGGTTTGTTGTATTTTAAAATCCCAATCACACAGTTCCTATTTTTGTTTTCTACCTGCCACTGACATTTTTTTTTTTATTTATTTCCTTGGTTTTATTTTAAACAAATTAGTAGTTAAATTTGAACCACTATGACCCTCGGCAGACCAAACTAATGAAAACTGTACATGCAATGAATTTTAATGAATGTGGTCAAGCTTCATGTTTGTGTCTTTTTATCTTAGTCCTGAAGCACACTTCTAAATTCTGCCAGATGCCTTCAAAAAATCACAATTATAAACCAAAAAGTGTGCCTCTTAATTGTATTTTTTAGAACACATTATCTGGGCTTGCTGAATCATGTTCAGTTAGATGCCTGATATGCATGAGCACAGACCTGTTAGCATAGAACTTTGTACCCAGCCTTAAACAGTCTGTGAAGTGTAATGCATGGTGGTGTGCCATTTATCATAGAAGGTATTAGTGGAAGGCAAACGCATCAGCAACATTATGTTATCACATGCCTCATAAAGGTTCTCCTTGAGGTTTTCACCACCTAGGTGCCACTGTGACCATCAATGAGCTCAGCACGATTTTTTCCATGGGCTTAATTTTATCAGTGTGCCAAGGTCACATTTGTTGTGTCACTGCGATGATGGATTGTCCCAATTTATGTGCTTACAATCTATTCCTAGTTCAGAAAACAAAACATTTATTCGATGTCAAATTCATGCAGACCAAGAAAAATAGAGTTGTTTGAGCATGTTTATTTGTGGCAGTAAGAGATAAAATGGAAATTAGTACCAGGGCAACAAGCTTCCACTGCAAGCTGTTGAATGTCATTAGGACCTTCAGAAACGCAGGAAAAATCGATTACAGGCTTCTAATGCATGAAGGCTGGAGACGCAGTGCAGGACGTGCCTCTACAGAGTGCTTCAAATTGGTTGGCTGAGGCCAAAAAGGGCACTTGTTTGAGTTTTAGCAACAATAATTGCTTCCAGCAGAGGTCAGTGCTCACTTCAGAATACAAATAGATGTGGGTGAGTTATCATTGGTGTGACCATTCAGCATGGGCAGGAGCTCATGTGACTAAAGTTGCATTCAGTCCAGGATTTGCCGTGCGCCTGATTTTCACAAAGCAACAAAGGATCAGGTGTGGCTCAGGAGGGTTTAGTCTGGATCCACAATCAAAAAAACAAATGACACATGATGTGTGTACCTCCCTAAAGTGTGTGGAAACAATAACAGAATCGTAGAACATTCTGAACATCATTATGTGACTGGCACAAGTCATTGACAGTGGCATGATCCAAGAATTCATTTTAAGGAGGGATTAAATTATGCGCTAAATAAAATCACTGTGTTGTCTGTACATTTATAAAATTAAAAACAGACTCTGCCTTTCCGGAGTCATTTCTGTAGGCCTGTGCGATATGACAACACAATATTGATAACATGAGAATATCACCAGAAAAGTGGTCGTGTCATGTCAAATAAAACGTGTCAATTAAACAAACGTTTTAGCATATATATAAGCAAAGCCATATTTATTCATTTTGCAGCCACTTGCTGAGCAAACCCCGTTATCATGTATGTATTTGCCTATTATAATAATATAGTTTTGAGATATCGCTCATCCTAACATAGTAAGACAAATAGCCAGTATAACATAGACACTCATGCACAATACCAACAGCACACTTTTTAGGAAGGACATTAACATGTGCAGCTAGCTCATGAGTCCAGCAAAGAGGTGGTCTGCTGCAATGTTGACATCTACTGGCTGCTATGATCTATTACAGGCTCTTTTTCAACACACGTACACACTAAAACACACAACCTCACTCTTTACCTCTCGCCCAAACGTGTGGAGGGGGCTCGGCTGTGTCACTAGGCAGAATGCTTTGGTAATGACTGCATCCTTTCCATTCACAAAGGACAAAAAAAACACACCTGCCATACCAGTCAAATAGCGCTGGGTAATTCAGGATGTCATTTAATAATGAAACGTGTAAATGCACACTTTGGCTTTGTCCCAATCTCCTCAACTCCCACCACCTATCCCCCTCCTCTCACTGGTAATACTCCAGATCTATTTATAGCTGCATTCTATTTATAGGAGAAATTGATACCCAATGGTGGTGTGGAAGTGTGACAATACGGAATGAACACCAAGTTGTTTCAGTGCATAAACAATATTTGGCCTATATGAATTGTTTTACTTGATACTTGGCGGTTAATTTATCTGGTATAATATTCTTCGATTGACCATGCAGTTTCTTCACCTTTCCCTAAAGCATGCTGTTTGGTGGATTGGCTACTAAATTACACTAACTGTGAGTGAGTGAGTGAGTGAGTGAGTGAGTGAGTGAGTGAGTGAGTGAGTGAGTGAGTGGTGAGTGAGTGAGTGAGTGAGTGAGTGAGTGAGTGAGTGAGTGAGTGAGTGAGTGAGTGAGTGAGTGAGTGGATGTGTGTGTGTTGTGATGGACTGGCATCTCTTTCAAGGTGTGTTCCACCTCATACTCAGTGTTCCTGGAATTGTCAGCAGATCCACCACCACTGGGACCACAATAAACTGGTTAAGATGAGTGAATAGTACAAATGAATGAATGAATGAATGAATGAATGAATGAATGTTATCACCATTTTTGTTGCTGAAAATTGGAGGATCTTCACTGTTCATATAAATCACACTTACTTTACAAATTAGTATAGGTATATAAGTATAATCTCTCAGACCCACGTCAAGACGCAAAAAACATATTATATATAATATCATAAAATTAAAAATTCAATAAAAGTAATTCAAGCAGGCCTAATATCAATACCTGTAGAAACTGACAAGCCCCTATGATAAGTTATCAGTATGTGAAATCAATGAATATACTTTTGTTCTCAGTGCATGGACTTCCCAGGTTTATCTCCTTGACTTTTTGTTTAATTTTTCCAATTTCCTCTTTTTTTTAAATATGTGGGTTATTTATAGTCAGCCATGTCACTGTGCCTGAGAGATCGGTGTCTTATTCGCACGGCAGTTCTCACGGTGTCTAGAAGCAAATGTGCCTGCTTTATGTCTATGATTAGAAACAAATTCTTCACCACTGAGATAGGTCACATGACTCTATTTGAATTAATAACCCAGATTAAAGCCCCAACAAGATCACTTCACAGAGAGTGCTGAGATAATCCATCTGAAGAGAATTCATCATAGTAAGAAAAAAATAGCTTTTTATGACTTATGGACCTTTCAATGTCTTTTTTATATATATATATAATTTATTTATTACTTTTTTTGCTTTTGCTTTAATGGAACGTACCACTTTGCTAAAGGTTTTCCTTCGACAATTATTTTTGTTGTCTTGTAAATTTGAAATAAAATTTAAATTAAATCTTTCCGATTTTGTGTATTATTTTTAATGAAATGAATTCTGTTGTAACCAGTGCTGTGTGAAAGCACTCTTTTATTGCTTGGTTGATTTAGAAATGTTTCTACTTTGACTATAGAAAAGGTGACTGTTTTTAGAATGACTACTCAGAGAAAACCTATGCCACAATTGTAATCATCCAGCAATTCGGGGAAAATCCTACAGCCTTTTCCATTATAAAGATAAGCAGAGCTTAGTATGATGATTGCAGAAGGAAAGAAACTATTGCTTAGGTGTCTGGTGCATGAAGGAGCGGGTTGGGGACAGAAATCCTTGATGATGCGTTTCACCCTCCATAGGCAACATCTGTGATGTCTGTGATGCAGAATATGTTGACATCCTACACATTATACCTGTTAATAATATATTTACGTACCACATAGTGTATATACAACTATATATATATATATATATATATATATATATATATATATATATATATATATATATATATATATATATATATATATATGTATATATATATATATATATATATATATTTGTTTATATTTGTATGTATATATATATATATATATACAGTGGTGTGAAAAAGTGATTTCTAATTTTATTTGCATGTTTATCAAACTTTAATGTTTCAGATCGTCTAATAACTAATTTAAATATTATTAAAAGATAACACAAGTGAACACAACATGCAGTTTTGAAATGAAGGTTTTTATTATTGAGGGAAAGCAAAATCTAAAACTACATATCCCTGTGTGAAAAAGTGTTTGCCCCCTGTTAAAACTGTGGTTTATCACACCTGAGTTCGATTTCTCTAGCCACACCCAGGCCTGATTACTGCCACACCTGTTCACAATCAAGAAATCTCTTAAATAGGACCTGCCTGACAAAGTGAAGTAGACCAAAATATCCTCAAAAGCTAGACATCATGCTGAGATCCAAAGAAATTTAGAAACAAATGAAAAAGAAAGTAATTGAGATCTAACAGTCTGGAAAAGGTTATAAAGCCATTTCTAAAGCTTTGGGACTCCAGCGAACCACAGCGAGAACCATTAGTCACAAATGGCAAAAACATGGAACAGTGGAGAACCTTTCCAGGAGTGACCGGCCGACCAGAATTACCCCAAGAGGTCACAAAAGACCCCACAACAACATCCAAAGAACTGCAGACCTCACTTGCCTCAGTTAAGGTCAGTGTTCATGACTCCACCATAAGAAAGAGACTGGCCAAAACTGGTCTGCATGGCAGAGTTCCAAGACAAAAACCGAGTTTTGTCAGAAAACATCTTGATGATCCCCAAGACTTTTGGGAAAATACTCTTTGGACTGACGAGACAAAAGTTGAAGTTTTGGAAGGTGTGTGTCCCATTACGTCTGGCATAAAAGTAACACCGCATTTCAGAAAAAAACATCATACCAACAGTAAAATATGGTGGTGGTAGTGTGATGGTCTGGGGCTGTTTTGATGTCTCCGGACCTGGAAGACTTGCTGTGATAAATAGAACCATGAATTCTGCTGTTTACCAAAAAATCCTGAAGGAGAATGTCTGGCCATCTGTTCGTGACCTCAAGCTGAAGCGAACTTGGGTTCTGCAGCAGGACAATGATCCAAAATACACCAGCAAGTCCACCTCTGAATGAATGGCTGAAGAAAAACAAAATGAAGACTTTGGAGTGGCCTAGTCAAAGTCCTGACCTGAATCCTATTAAGATGCCTTAAAAGGCGGTTCGTGCTCGAAAACCTTCCAATGTGACTGAATTACAACAATTCTGCATAGATAAGTGGAACAAAATTCCTCCACAGCGCTGTAACAGACTCATTGCAACTTATCGCAAACGTTTGATTACATTTGTTGGGGCAAACACTTTCACACAGGGCCGTGTAGTTTTGGATTTTGTTTTCCCCCAATAATAAAAACCTTCATTTAAAACTGCATGTTGTGTTCACTTGTGTTATCTTTTAATAATATTATATAAATTAGTTTGATGCTCTTAAAGTTAAAGTGTGACAAACATGCAAAAAAATAAGAAATCACTTTCCAACACTTTTTCACACCACTGTGAATATATAAATATTTATTTATTTATTACATTTTGTTTGTGATCCCTAATCATTCCTAATCCATATTGGTAACTCATTATTTTTTAATGCTTTTGTTTTGTTTTTTTTAACTTGCCAAACCATTTAATTTCTCCTGCATTTGTTCCAAACAAGCAATTTCACAGTGCAGTGGAGTGGCGTGAGAGTGATTGGGTGCTCACAGCAGTAAATCCCTACTCGTTATGCCTTTCCAGTTATTTGATACCCTAGATGACAAATCACTGACATGCATTTGGAACAGTCTGCTGTTTTCTCTCCAGCTTACTGTTTCAACAGATGATACTGTTACCTATGAATCAATGCAAAGCACACAACCCTATTTTTACCCCTGAAAGGAAACAACTTTCATGTTTGGATTTTGATAGTGCCACAAGTCTACCATCCTACTATTTAAAATGCTTTACGGATGAGAGCTATTTTCAGGAGTCCTGACCTCCAGGTTTTTGGCTTTGGTATATGAATCTTCAACCTTTTGCTGTTTTAAAATACATGCACTGTTAAAAGTTTATGGGAACCGATGGTGGTGTCTCACCGATATCCTCACACATGATTAGTGTGCTGTTCTCTGTTATGAAAATTAGCAAAAGGAATCAGATGTATTACTGAGGTGTGAAGGAGGTTGTTGTTCATGTATTAATAATGGATTTTAGTAATATGAAGAATAATAGCTTTGGGCACAATGCCTTTGCATATATCAGCTATTATTAATCTCAATTCCCTGATTGAGAATAATATTATGCAAATTTCATTTAAAAGTGTGCACATTTTGCTAAAAAGATCTTTTGAAATTTGCAATTTAAACTAATTCACTAACACCTTTAATGTTTTTTATAAAGCAATGACCAGAAACCATAAGCAAATGTGTTTTCTAGAGTAGACTGCTTGTGTTTTCTGTACAGGAAACAGGAAGTAGCTTCATTGTACTGATGTATGTTGGTCCACATTGGTGGTCCATTTTGTTTATTTCCATATTGTTTAAAGAGCCTGGAATGCCAGAATGTGAGGAAAACTGCCAAATATCACTGAACCCTGCTTTCAAAATAATTGGTGGAGTTGCAAAAAAAAAGAGACTCTTAGATAATGTTTCTTTGTTAATATACTTATATTCTCCTTCTGTTTATATCATGACCTGAGTAAAAACCCTGGCTTAATGTCTGATCCTTACTCTAGACCAAAAGTAGCAAGGCCTATTAGAGCAGAAGCTGCTGCACTCCCACCATGATTGTGTTGCCTCTCACAATAATTCATCTCTGGATTATTGCATTTGGAACAGGGATCACTGCGTGACTCCAGCGGCATTTTCTAGAAGGTGCGTTTCCCTTGGTACCCTTTCCAATCATTCCTTTCCCTCCCCAACCCTTTTCAGGCAGCTAACGACTGGTTAAGAGCCAGAAGTGGATTAGCAGCACCAACACTGCCAAGTTTTAGTGTGGGTGTTCTGTGAGCTCTTCTTTATTTGTGGTGGGCAGGAACATTGCTCTGTTTGTTTTATTAATGTTGCCCTTGCAGAATTAGACAATTTACTTGATCTTACTTCTTCTGTCGTTGCTGCATGTATGTTCCCTTAGTATTCATTTTACTAGAACTGAAGGTTTATACATGGCTCTCTCTTACAGAGCCTTGCAAAAGTACTGCTTTGAAACTGTTTTATTTTTGCATTTTCTTTTATACAGTGGTTACAGTAAGGTGTGTACTTGTTCATTTGATTTGCACAATGTCTAACATTTCAGGGTAAAACATTTTATTATGGTAATAAGATTACTGAATTTTTCTTAATTACGCGTTTGGCATTCACAAATTTTTCAGATTTTCACTACAAATCATATGGATTGGTGTTTTTCAGTCATATAGATTGAGGCCATTGTGACACATTTAGACTCTTAAATCTAGATTTGAATCACTCGCATAGCTTTGGCTGAATGCCTAGAGTTGTTTTAAGGAGGAATGTATCACAAAAGTGTTGTTACTTGCATGCTGAAAAGGTTTTCTTCTTATTTTGCCATGTATTTGGCTTCATGCATCTTGATCCTAACTCTGACTAGTTTCCATGTCAGTGCTTAAAAGCACCTCTATAGCATGAAACTACCACCACCATTTTTCCCTATGTTGTCATGGTGATGAGCACTGTTGGATTTCTGCCAAACATAGTACTTTGTGCCAAGGTCAAGTTTTGTTTTGGTCTCATCAGACTGGAGAATCTTTTCCCACATGTTAGCAAAGTCTCCAACATGTCTTTTGTCAAACTCTAAAAGGGATTTCTAATGGCTTTTTTTTTATAATAAAACTTCTCCCAGCTCTGTAAAGTGTCCAGGCTACAGCTATGGACCTGGGAACACTTTCTTCATCTGACTTTTTTCAGCCTCGTCAGAGTTTCCACAGAATTCTTTCTTGCTTCTATTTTTATTTGAATTGATTTTTTCTTTCACTGAATGATTTTGACCTTACATTTTCAATCACTAAACTTCTATATATATATTCTATATATCTACAACATATATTTACATTTTCATCTTATAAATTTACACTAAATAGTATATTTTATTGTAAATATTCTTTCTAAATTTGACCAGATGTAATATTAAGAATAAGACCTAATACATACCACTGTAAACTATCTACTTCTAAGTACACCAGCAGGTTACTTTGATTTTATTAGTTTTTTCTTTTTGCACTTTTACTTACCTATGAATTATTAGTAAATGCAAGACTGTGCTCTTTTCTATTTGAATCTGTTTATCAAGTTTAGAAAAAAATAGAAAAACTAGTACTTTTACCACCTCTACTAAATCAAAATGCATATTTCACAGTTATCTGGAACGTCTTTACATATGTGCACTATAATTATTATTATTGTATCAGTAGTATATTTAATTAGTTGCTATTGGACCAGCAACTGAATGTAAAACATCAACACTGAATGCAGCTTGCAATTTCACCACAAGATGTCACACTTTCCACACTTCTCAGTGATTCGCAATTTCAAATTCATCTATTTGTTTCTGGTTATTTGTTATGAGGCTTCAGTAGTTGCCTGGTGACTCAACATTAGTTTTACAAAGCTTTTTGAAAAGATTCTATTCTTTCCAATGTGAACTCACCTACCAACCTGTAAGCAACTTAGAAAGACATTTACATCCTTCACAAATGCAAAATATGTTTGTTCATATCATTAAAGTGCTCAGTGTAATATTCAGGTGTGTTCTACTACTTAATTTTATTTTATATAAAGTGCTTGCTCTGCCTTTATCATAAGCTTTCTCTCCATCTATACACATTCTTTATATCCTGCAATCATTTTCTGTCCTTCATCATTATCAGGTTTAGCTGGGCATAGGGCTGGTATTTAGGCTGAGAAAAGGTTAAAGACCACACATGAGAAACCGGATGCAAAGATTTGATTGACACTTGCAGCCAATTAGCAGCCATAGCCAAGGCAAGACTGTCTAGAAAATCAAAGCAGCATTTCTATGAGGTCAAACTCAGAGGTGGAGAAGCATAAAAACTGACAGTTCATTTATTTTCCTTCTGGATTAATGTAGTCATAGCTTATAGGAGCCTATCAAACTAGTGGTGTTAATGTTTAAAAATAACTTATTATTAATAGTTTTAATTGTTTGCTCTAGAATTAAATTTGACAAAAAAATATAATAAACATTTGCATTTATGACACCCTTAACCAGATCTTTACAACTGAGCAGTTCTTTGCTTATTGGCCCAGCAGTAGCAGCTTGGTGGTTGTGGGAATTAAACTCATGACCTTCCAATCAGAAGCAATGCCCTGTTACCACTTCCCTTAAATCAATAACAAAACAGATAATTGAAAATAATAAACAGATTGATATACTATAATAATATCATTATTATCATTGTGAGATATCAAACAATGGATTTTTGCTAGTGTAACTTCTAAGTCCGAGAAAGAAAAATGGTTTAGATCATTGGTATGTCTGTGAATGAACTTTACATAACACATACAGCATAGTGCTTCCCTTCACAATTAGGCCCATTATGTGGGCAGTAATATTGCGTTCTCTGTGATATTTGCTATTTAAAGGAGTCCAGGAGAATGCTGAGGATGGGGCCACCAGGAAGGAGGAAAAGAGGAAGACCAAGGAGGAGGTTTATGGCTGTGGTGAGGGAAGACATGCAGGTAGTTGGTGTGAAAGAGGCAGATATAGAGGACAGAGGGGTATGGAGACGGATGATCCGCTGTGGCGACCCCTAATGGGAGCAGCCGAAAGAAAAAGAAGAAGAAAGGACTCCTGCAGCTTTTATTTACTTAACTTTCCAACAGCAAAACACATTAAGTCCCTATTAGTTAATTACATAACCCTTGTTTTGTGATATTAAGGTTAAGATTTAACTAATTAAAGTTAGCAAAGTTAAATCCTGCTGAAATATTCAGCTTGTTCTGTCCAGCTACCAGCTACTTACACACATCATCTTCTTTACCCTTGCTTTTCTAAATGTACTACTGTTGTGTTGCTTCCTTTAAATGAATAATTTTCCATTAATATTGCATTAGTACGACTAATTTTGTTGCACTCTGAGAAACACTGTTTAGCTTTTCTCAAGGATCTCATAAGGTGCATCTGGTGTGTTTAGAAACAGTGATGGACAGTAAGGATAATTAGTAATTTTTTACTGTACTTAAGTTTTCACGTATCTGTACGTTTACTTTAACTTCACTACATTTCAAAGTCTAATATCTTACTTTTTACTACATTTTGTGAAATCAGTTGTTCTGTTCTTAACTTGTTTTGATTGGTGGTATAAAGTTTACATCCAGTCGAATGTTTACATGTACAGTATTTATTTTTGTTTGTATATGGACAGTCTTTTTTTGTTTTTACAAACTACTGTACTGTTACATTTTTTCCCGTCACTTTTTTGCACGAAATGTGGCACATGTGCACTTTGTGTTGTTAGTTTACATGTATGTACTTTTGTGTTCCTTGTGTTCCTTTATGTTGTTTGCTGTAACACCTTGGTCCTGGGGAAAAGTTCTTTCGTTTCACTGTGTGCTGCACTGTATATAGTTGAAATGACAATAAAAGCCCAATTGACTTGACTTTAGCACAAACATACATGTCAGCGTCAGTTCAGAAGCAAGCAAAACATTTTGAAAGTACTAAACGATGGAAGAAACTTCCAACTCTAACTTGCTTCAACACCGTGGCCTTATTCGTGCGATTTTTTTAAGTAGTTGAGTTGATTATGCAAGAGTCTTGTGACGAAAATAATAATAGGAACATTATAGCTATCAAAAATAATAGTACTTTGGATACTTACATATATATTTTTTTTACTTTGACTAAAGTGAACGTTTAAAGCGAGCACTTTTACTGGAGTAATATTTTATCTAGTGTATCTCTACTTTAACTCAACAACATGGTTTGTATACTTCGTCCACCACTGTTTAGAAAGGACACTCCCAGGGCCTGGGTGTAATCAGTGGGAGTGGGTCTTTTCCCAGTATGACCAGCTCGGCCTGTTTCAGGAGCTGGTAACTGGTCTGACCAAGTTGGATTGTGTTTATTTTTTTATCTGAGAAGTGACTGCTCAAACTAATCATCTAATGTCAAGGTTTTCATGGGACGTCTTTGGTGTCAGAAAGACCTGTGGCAGTGGGTGCTTTCCATAACACTCCTATTTCACTTCCGGGTGTGAAACAATCCATGTTTGTGTTGTGTTTTTTTTAAGCAGGCAGTTTATAGTTTCGCTGTACTACAGTGTACAGCGGGGGGAAAACTCATACTCCCTCTGCTGGCGAACAGTTTTCACACCTTCGGTCGTGAATGAGGTTTTGCACCATAACTTCCCTCCAGCATTTCGAGGAACGCGGGGAGTTAATCTGAAAGCGCTCGAGTGAGCAACAGCGCATGCGCAGTGCTAAGCTACTCTTGGGAAGTCGTGTTTCTGATACGCCACGCACCTGATACAACGCTGACGGTAGAAAAACGAAACTTTTCTTGTATTTATTTATTTTTACTTGACCTGAAACACTTTTCACACGTGTATTTTAAATGTGTTAGTGACAAAAAGTATAAAATAAAGTTAGAAAGTGGCTCGACGCCTTTCAATGCATTGTTCCTCAGGTGTTTCAGCTGAACCTCTTCACTCCATACAGTACAGGTTTCTCAGTTAAAAACTTACTCGAGCTGGATTCCCATATGTATCATTTGTTTTTCACCTTCTTGTAAATGAATTTGTCAAATTGTGTAGTTGTTTTGCTGTGTGTAAACACCGTAAACTTGTCGAATAAATACATAAATAAGTGAATGAATGGAGATGGAGTCATTACTGCTCCTTCTTACCTGTAACATTACCTGTCATTATTTTCACATTCAGCTGAAACATGTAGCTCTTACAGTTGATTATTAGTTAAATAAAGTTTAAAAAAGGAAATATCCTGCACGTGTACAGTTCATTTGCATGTAAAAAAACAACAACAATTGAATAAAGACATTTAGCTTTTCAGTGAGTCATATTTTGTAAACATTATGCTTTGTGTCAGGAAATTCAATTCATTTTTATTTTGTTTAGCGCGTTTAACAGTTTTAAGCTTTACAGTGATCTAAAAAAAGGTATAAAGTTGTTTAAAAGATTGTGGAAGTTTAGTGTGTTTAAGTTTGTCCCTTATAATTGAAAAGTTTATGCCTAATGAGAGAGCCAGCAGTTACTATAATCGAGGAAAAGCTCGAAGAGGAAGAAAGAACCCTTGAGAGAAACCAGACTCAAAACCATCCTCATCTGGGTGGCACCGAATGTCCATTCATTACATTTCCAGCGATTTTGTTGAGTTGAACTGTTCAGTAATAGGCACTGAAATGCACAACTGTTCACGCAAAATGCAGTCCTAAGCCATTAAAGTTGACTTGATATAATAACAGTCCAAATCCATTCTCAAAGTTCTTGCATTGCTCAGAATCTTCATGAATCTAAAAGAGGTTACACGTTGCCTGATTCAACACTAATTTTGTAAACAATTTTAGTTCCACTGTAACTATTTCAGCCGTCCTTATCACGTTTTACAGCCATGCTGTTATTTTGTCGCACCCTGCCCAATCGAAATTCCCCATCATACAGGAACCCGTCATCTTAAATGAATCCGTCAGGGATTTTTTTATAGCGACAGCTCATGCTTCCTGAAAGTTCTGTAAAAAGGATGATGGAAAGGACAGTGAATGTTGTTCTCATGTACATGTTTGTAGGTCTGATGAGAATATGAATGTGGAATAGGGTTTCATATCTTTAAAACAAATTCTCCCAGTAGGTGATTTATGAACAACCTGTAGGGATGTTCTGCAGAAGAACATTAGTAATTATGCTCAGCTTCTTGCTGTAGTTAGAAAGACTGATGTTTGAGTTGCTACCGCCTGAATTCATATATATTTATATTTCTGCATAGAGATTCTGAGGTTAATTTGGCAGTCACTGCTGTTTAATAGGGGAGAAAAGTGAACTATTTTATACAAATGATACAAGTCTGATTTTTCTTTGAGCAGTGACAGTGTTGGTTAGGATTATTAGCATGAAAGCTGAAACTTTGGACGCTGATCTGAGCACAATGGAGAGATGAACTCTGAATCTTCATGTAAGAAATGTGCACTGAAAACATCTAATGATTTTAATTTAACGCCCAACCAAATCTGTTTTTGCAATCACACACAGTAGTTTTTTTTTTGTTTAATTCATTCATCCATTCATTTAATTTTTTTTTTGTTTAGTGCTTGCTCCAGCAGTTTCTTTTTTTTTCTTTTTTTTACAAAAGCTAGGCAGCCAGCAGTGTGTCCTTTATATTCTGTAAAAGAGTGTCAGACACATCCCGACAGCATATACTTTTATTAGTATTACTTCTAAGGTCAAATGCAAGATTAAAATGTGCACACTGATGCAAAGTAGGCTATGAGGCTATTTGCAATTCAAAATGTGTATCACCTCCATATAGGGAAAATCTTACTGGGGCTTTCAGTTCACAAAATTTGTGACTCGAATAGCCTATCATGAACACAGCAAACATGCTGAGAGCAACATTCCAGGCATTAGGTCATGCCTAATATTTACTCATGACCTCTGCGTTTTTGTGATCTTATTACTTGATTTTTTTGTTAAAGGGAAAGAAACTAAAAAAGGGGGAAAAACAAAAAAATGTCTGCAGTTCCTCTTTCCCTGTTAATTGCATAATGTCAACTATTTTGAGCTTAGTTTCTAGTTAGTTTATAAACCCGATTCCAAAAAAGTTGGGAATTTGTGAATAAAAACAGAATGCAATGATGTGGAAGATTCAAATTTCAATAATTCATTCAGAATACAACAGATGTTTTTGTTTTCCTTTTTGGAAAAAAAAATGTAATTTTTATTGCTGAAATTGCATACAAGAATATCTGTGAAAGTTGAACCCATTTAGTGCATTCAATTGCCACATTACTTCAAAATACAAATATATAAATAAAAATATCAAAATAAAAAAACCCGCACTGTACGGTGTTTTCTTTTTTAATAATAATAATAATAATAATAATACATTTTCTGAAATAAACCTGTTTAGCGTTTGGTGTTTAGCTATAAATAATACCATGGGGGCAGTTATTGTGAAGCAGCTTTTGTTATATGGTTCTTGTGTATACAGTTCTTTCCATAAGAATTTTGGAGGTCTGGCCAATTATTTTACTTTTTTGCTAAAAAAAAAACTGCAGACATTTTGGTTTGAGATCAAAAGAAACATTTTATTTATTTATTTATTTATTTATTGTTTTATTTATATGTGCAACTTACACCACATTTGTTTTAACCAATACATTTTTGAAGTGATCAGATGACAGAAACACTGACAGGTGTTTCTTGTTGCCCCGTGGTGACGTAACAGATTGATTTTGTAAATGATAAGTAGAACATTTACTTTTAATTAGACCTAAGGGTTTTATCATTGAGGGCTGTACTTGTTATAAAACAATAGGAAGACAAAAGAGCCGCAAGAGAAAAGATAATAAATCTGAGTTATTGCACAAGCAATGTGTTCCTGAAACAGAAAGAAACACTGGTGTGCTATCAATCAGACAAAGAATAGACTGGCAAAAATAATAAAAATAAAAGAAATTGCAGTGGGAGAACTATGAAGAAAACTTATAACAGGCAGTGATGTCACCAACAACCTCCACTAGACAGAAGTGACGGTATCATAAAAATATCCCAAATGCAAATACCAATTTTGGATGATATAATATAACATTTTTGTTTAGGGAATAATACTGGAGTGTGTGTTTGGTGGCGGTTTGGGGGCAGTTGGTATATGCAGTGTAAATCCTGAAGTAATCTAAATATTAATATTAAATAAAAAATAAGTGTCCATGTTTACTTGTGTGTGTGTGCAACTGAAGTAGGCGACTCGGTCAAATACATCACAAGAACTCATTCTATTTCTCCATCTGATGAGGACTGATTAGCATCTACAAAGTGCTTTGCTTAAATGAATGCAAATTAAATAAATTCCACTCGCTGTTAATAAAGTATTATAAGAGCACTTATTTTTTCAGCCGGTGCCTGTTTTCCAGCAGAAATTATCCTTTATTTTGTGTGTTAATGTTTGAGTGCATGCATGAGCTTGAGGAGAGAAAATGAATTATTATTCTGCCATGTCTCCCAGCAGGGTTTTTAATGAGTAATTTTAGAAACTGTGTTTATTTTGTCAGATCAAAAGCAGACTTTGGGTCACTGCCAAAAAGTAAATCATTGTTCTGTTTGCAGAATGTGACTGAGTTCAGCTGAAATAGGTCTTTACCATGATCTCAGCAAACGACTTGGAACAGTTGGCCGAGATAGGTGAGTCCTTATTTATTTTTGTAGTTTTTACCAGTTACAATACAATAACAGTGACACATGAGCTGAAAATAACTAACTGTCAAATACAACCTTCTGACCTCAGGCCTTTAATTAACCAATATAGTCAAACCCCAACCTATGACCACTCGACACGGCATTTAGAAGATACGACGGTCACCTCCAACAAAATAAAATAAAAATTAGATAGATAGATAGATAGATAGATAGATAGATAGATAGATAGATAGATAGATAGATAGATAGATAGATAGATAGATATTTTTTTTCTTTATTTGTACTATGTAAAAAAAGAAAATAAATAAAAAAATACGCAATATAGCGTAGTCACTCTTCTCAACTTACGACCTGATGGACTTATGACCGTTTTTTCGGTCACTATCTACGTCATACGTTGGGGTCTACCTGTACATCACAAACAAATGGCAGAAGGAATGGGACCTGCACAAAAACAGTAAATTGTTTGAAATAAGCCCCAGTACTCAATGAAATGTTTCTTATAGTTTTAAATGGAGGTGCTGTCTTGGCCACTCGAAGGCTTACTCATAGGTTTCTACTGAGAGGTGAAGTTCCTTCCTCATGTCTCTCATGTCAAGTTCCCTTGACAATTAAGCACATCTTGTTGGACTGTAACTTTTACGATACGGCTCGGAAACAATTTTACTCATGTATACGAGGGATCTTTCACAATGTATCACCGGAATGTGTTTTACGGTTTTTGTCTCATGTGAAGCTGGAATTTCTTATATAGTAATTTAAATGTAATGAATTTGATGATTACCCATGTCTGCCATGTTTATAGCGCTGAAGCTAACATGATTTTTAAAGCAAAATAAACAAACAGTGACAATTACAATGAATAAAGATGCTTAGTTATAAAATATTAGGACACTATCTGGAATACACTGCCATCACAATTTCTCTGTGCTTTTATGAGTCTTTAGAATTGTAATCTACGAAGACATTACGATTCTGAAGTGTGTCGTTAGATAATAACCTTTAAGCTTAGAGGTATTCATTTTTCTGTCTACAAAGCATCCCTGATGTTTGGTATCGGTAAACTCTCTGTGATCTCGCTGTGATCTTACTCAGATGTTTGGAAAGGAATTAGTAATCCAAGATGATAGCAGCAACTCTCACTCCTGCCTGAGTCAGTTGTTTACTTACTGCTAAGGAAGGAAGTAGGGCCATGTGAAAGACCCAAGAGTAAGCAGGCCAATTTCTCAGAAACGACATGCTGAATTAGGAATGCACCTTCATGCTGAGTGTTATTTTTCATCTTGTTTAAGGAACAGGTCACTTCTCTGAAAATATGGTGACCTTCAAAATCTTGTGTGTATAGAGGGGACAGAGGTGAACTGATAATGAAACACATAGTGACATTGTGTACACATAGTGTTGTAGCTTTGAGTCACTATGTTCATTCAGCAAGCCGTAATGTTCCTACACATTAACACACACCGATCTTTTTAGTAAAATTTATATTCTTAAGCCTTAATAAGTGGGAATAAATAATTCTTATTTTGTTGAATGGAAAGGCTTTTTTTTCTCTCCTAAAGAGGGCGCTGTAGGAAAATGTAATGTCGTGTATGTGATATTTTTTTTTTTTTTTTTTTTTGTTGAACAAAAGAATTGTTTTTGTGGTGTCTAGCTTTAACAGGTAATGGAAGAAGTGTTACTCTATCTTCTCTCTCATACAGTAAAGTCAGAGCATAGTCAGATAATCAGAAATGTCAGTGATGTGATTCCACCTTATCTCACAAGCCACAGACCACCACTGGTCATTTCCTTTTTCTCAAAAAAACCAAAAAAAAAAAAAAACCCTGAAATTGTATTTATAGCCTGTTTCCTGCCCCTGTTTCCATCAGTAAGTAAATACTGATTCACTACACAGATAATGGCAACTGTCTAGGCTCTGAAACTTAAAACAAAACATTGGACTCTTTGTAAATAAACAAAATGTAAAAAGAGCATAAACGTTTTTACCTCATGTGCATAATCTTTTTCAGGAATGTCGTATTTTATTTATGTATATTTGTTTGTAATTTTGCCACAGATATTACGGAACATTAAGCGATAATATATCATATATATAATAATATCCGATGCTGTCTGTCACAAGCTATCCCTAATGGAGTTTTTGTTTGTTTGTTTGTTTTGTTAAAATTTTAGAGCTGCAGAAGGAAGAGGAAAATCAGGGGCAATTATGCCCTTTAACGCCATCCAGTGGAAATGCTTGTCAAGACACATCACATCCCTATTATGATGTTGCGAGGCACGGAATCCTCCAAGTTACCGGTGACTGGATTTGCTTATGCTCATTTTAATTGCACTCTCTCATCATGCACATTTCTTTCACACATCATGAGCATCTCTGCTCACGTTTCCTTTAATGATCGAGGTCAAGACTTTCCTGCCTTAGTATGCAACACTGTGTCATCTTAGTGCATAAAATGTGTCTGTGATGGATTTTTAAAGAGGTTTGACTAAACTAATTGGGTTTACTCAGCATTTAAATGCACCAGACAACACATTTCATGTTTTATTATGCATATGTTTCCCCTGTAGTTCTAGCAAATCGCTATTAACTATTTATTTTCTAACCATACAGTCTTTGTTGATTTCTCATGATTGGTTCATGAAGAATGGAATACTAGGATACTTACACATCTAAACTTGTGTTCTGTATAAATTTAATGCAGTTTACTCTTTAGGTCTTTAATGCTTGTCTTGTCTAGATTGTGTTTTACCAGGTTTTAATATTAACATTTGTTTACACTTTGGTCAAGTGCAAATTTTAATGTAGTCAGTTTTAAATTGAATTGCAAGTGTAGATGAGCGAATAAACCTTGAAATCTAATTTCTTCTTTTTCATTTGCAGTTAATTTGGATGGAAAAAGAATTTTAGCATTTTATTTTTGTTTTTAGCTTTCTAAAGATCACCAAAACCTTACTATTGATTGACCATTTGCCATATATATATATATATATATATATATAATTTTTTTTTTTTTTCTTAAATCTGATTAAGCTAAAATAATTACTGAAAATGTAATTGTATTTTAATTCAAAAGCAGAATTGCTTCGTTCCTGGTGATGGCGCTTAAACATTTCCATTTCCATTCTGTTTTATCTTAGAGTGTCATTATTAACAGGAACCTCTGGAATAATATTGTGTGCATGTGTCTTTTAGGTGATGATAATTATGGCAGAAAACTGATCATTTTCAGTAGTTGCTGCATGCCTCCGTCACATCAGCTCAATCACCATCGATTACTGGAGTGAGTATTCTCTTTATAATCTTTTCTTTCTCTATTGAAATTGATGTCATTATTTTGTAAGGTGTTAATTTGACTCTTTTTCAGGTATATGAAGTATACGTTGGACCAGTATGTTGAGAGTGACTACACTGTAGTTTACTTTCATTACGGTTTACGCAGCATCAACAAACCCTCTCTGAGCTGGCTCCGAAGCGCCTACCGGGAATTCGACAGAAAGTGAGCAACTTAAATGCTTTCACACACCCATCTGATTAACCAGTCCCTAGTGGTCTTTCGTTTTTAATGAACAGTCAACCAGCTTCACAGAACATGTTCAAGCCCCGAGTTTTGTAACTGAATTACCATAATGGGGAAAATTAGAGCAAATTTGGTGGTGTTTCTGTCTTGAGAGGTTTAAATGGTGTTTTTCCTTCTTTCTCCTTTGGTTTTCTTTATTTTCATCTGCATCTATTTCAGGTATAAGAAGAATCTTAAAGCCCTCTATGTTGTCCACCCCACAAACTTTATTCGGATCCTATGGAATGTATTTAAACCCCTTATAAGGTAGACACAGATTTTCCTATATATATCATGCTTGTATAATTCTATATATCGGTGTTATTTATTTATTTATTTTACTTTTTTTTTTTTCACCCAGCCATAAGTTTGGCAAGAAGCTAACCTATGTGAACTATCTGGCAGAACTTAAAGAACATGTCAACTATGAGCAGCTCATCATCCCACATGCTGTATTGAGGTCAGAAGCAAAATGTTAATCAGACGAAAATATAAAAACGCTGTACTTTATGTGAAAGTGCACAATGTAATACCTTTTTTAAACACCACCTTTGTTGAAACGGTGACATTTAAAGACAAAAATGTGGAATCTCTTGTGTGAACTCGGAGCACTCTGCAGATCGAACATTTTTTCCTGCTAACATTTACATTTACTCAGCCTAACAAGGAAAAGAACAAGCAGATCCCAGACCTGACTGTGAATATAATGAATATTTATCCGATCAGACTCGGAGGGTTGCTGCTGTACCTCTGGAAAAAAATACTACATTGAATTAGATCTTTTTTTACCACCTGTTTGCAGTGTTTAATGGTGAATATGGTTGAAAAATTGGGGAGATTTTTATTTGTTAGCCAGTAGTAATTAGTTTGTATCTATAAATGAATATGTAGCTTTGAAGTGGTTATGATGTTTAGCACATCATCTTGGGTTAGAATAACCCACGCTGCAGAACAAGGTTTAGTGTAGCAAGGGTAATGTGAATGTTGCATTCTGATCTTAACTTTAGCATCATCCACTGAGAATGTGTCTGCCACGTCTGATGAACCTCTGATATTCTCTAAATGACAAGCCATGCTTTTACTAACACTGAGCAAATAATTACCGAAAACATGTAAATGTTTTGCTAGTTTTGGCAGCAGAATCTTGTGCAGACTTGCTAGATTTTTAAAGGAACGTTTTTATCACCTTAAATACTGTTAATAATATCAGAAATGCAACAGAAAAGGGAGAGTGAATTTCTCTACTTGGGCAGATGTTTAGTCAATCAGGATTTTCAATACTACAGATACTTCAATAATATTCAATACTATTTGGTTTATTATAATGTAAGAAACTATTGGATTCAAAGGTTTATATCAATGCTTTGCCAAGTATCAATGTCGTGAGAATTTACTATCCATTAACTGTTCAGGCATGATGATGAGCTCTGTGCTGCTCAGAAAGGAGGACCAGCTCTACCTGCGAAGGCTCCACCCCCTAGGCCTCCTCTGCCCACCCAGCAGTTTGGTGTGAGCTTACAGTAGTGAGTAGATTTATCAGAGATTTGTGGCAAACATTAATATTTAATCGGTGATTAGTTATATTGACTCAGTGATGATAAATAAAAAGGGACTAAAAGTCTTTCTTTAAAACCAGTTATTTGCTTATTGTTATATTTCTTTATTTGCTATATCTCTGGGTTAGAGGCAAACATTTGTTTTTATATATATATATATATATATATATATATATATATATATATATATTTTTTTTTTTTTTTTTTTTTTTTTTTTTTTTTAGTATTCGAGAGAGAAACAATGGTGTAATGATTCCTCCTGTGATGTCTCAGACTGTATCCTACCTCAAACAGAAAGGTAAGATCAGAAATTAGAACAGTTAGAAGTTTGTGTACTGGATGGACATCATTTGCTATACTGCATGTTCACATCAGTATTCTGACAGCTATGTTTCCCATAGAAACCATACACAAAGAAAATTATAAAATATTTCTAATATATTAATATAGGAATATTTTAAAGTTTTCAAACATTTCAAGTTCACCCTCTGTCTCTTCTCTCCATCTCCCCCAGGACTAAAAACAGAAGGGATCTTCCGAAGGTCAGTCAGAGTGCAGCTCATCAAGGACATCCAGAAACTCTATAACCAGGGTAAGCGCTCTCTCTCTCTCTCTCTCTCTCTCTCTCTCTCTCTCTCCATTTCTCTCCCATCGCCTGGATAAGAAGATCAATAGGGCTCAGTCTCCTCTGACGATTCTTGATAGCATCACAGGCAGCACGTCGCCTGCAGAACTCTCCATTAAGATAGTGTCCGTTTCGACTTTCCACTTCATTAACTCCTCCAATTACCTGTGGAGATCCAACACAATATTCTGCTCATACCCTTTTTAGTTTTGAGGTTATGATTATACATCTTATTGAGGCAATTTATGTTTAATACTAATAGTAGGCAATTCTGAGGCTTTAACTAAATGTTTAGTTGTTACAAAGATCTAAAAATCTTTCGTTTTGTTTTTAATTTTGTAATTATTTTTCCAGAGGAGAATTTCATCAGTCAGCAGGCGTATTTCTAATGTTTACAGCTTTACTCATTTAACTATTTCATTTAAACAAATACATTTGTTAAAGCATATCTCTTTACAAAAAAGCTGACTTAGCACAATGTTACTATTCTTACTGTAATGCAGTGTTTATAAACTGTAGTCTTTGTTTAAGAAAAAAGGAAAGGAATACATTTTTTAATTTCTATATTAAAACATTTTACATATATTTAGATTCAAATATGTATAATGTGATCAGGGATGGTTTTAGTTTCTTGTTATACTGTACAGATAGCATAAGGCATATCACAAAACAGTCAGGTTTTACTTTTGGATCCTAAAGACAAAAGTGCACCCTTGTTTTTTCACTCGCCATTTTCCTGCAATATTTTCGATCAATCAAAAATTCTAATAGTGCACTCAACATTCCACAAATGCATTGCGGCTATACACTGCTTTTACACAAACTTATGGCAGAGAAGCTACTGTGTATGAGATAACAAACTCAGTGGCCCTAACAGAGTTACTGGTGAGATCCTGAAGCTTTGGAAGCTAATGTTGTTGACAGACTAAAGGACTAAAGCACTGCTTCTTCACTCTCTAGGTAGAACAATTTTACTGTATTGCTACATAGTTTAAAAGTTGGATAAATGTGTATACAGTTACAGTTAGGTTTCAAATGTTAATTAATTAAACATCTTTTTGTCAGTACATTAAAGCGATCCAAAATTGTCAGTAATATAAATGCAAATGCTTTGGAGGGGGAAATGAGGTTTAAAAATGCTGCACTTTTTTATTTTTATTTTTAAACAGGGTAAGTCCATTGTACAATACTTTATGGATTGTCTCCCTTCCTCCTCACTCTTTTCTCTTTCTGTTTTGCCCCAGGCAAGCCGGTTAGCTTTGAGCAGTACTCTGATGTTCATGTCCCTGCTGTGATCTTGAAGACGTTTCTTCGGGAGCTGCCAGAGCCTCTGTTCACCTTCACATTATATAACCAGATACAAGATCTTACCAGTAAGTTTATAAAACTAGGATTTATTCTGACTCACTGCACTACATTTATCCTCCAATTAAAAAATATAATAAAATACAGGAGAGATGTGTGATAGAGGAAATTACATCTGTGCCACATGTTACCTGTTTGATTCAGAAATAGTTCTTTTTTAAATTCTAGATAAAGGACTGACTCTGTGTTCAATCGTCAGTAAGACTCAAACTGCTTGAGTTCTTTTAAAGGCTAGTCAGTTTTTCTTTTTATTAATAATTAATTGGTCACTCATCTCACTAAATAGCAGATCTACAAGATGTGGCAAAGACAAGTAAATGGAATTCAGTGAGATAAGTAACTTTATAACTTCTGGAGGTAATGGCAATAGTCCAGGATTACTTTGCACTGCTAGAAATAAGGTCTTTGGTGTATTGTGACTTGTGAAATTATATACGGATATTTCAATGGGAATGTCTGGCTTTTTTAAAATAAGGCACTGTTTTTTCACAGAGGTGGAGAGCAGTTTGCGGGTTTCAAGGTGCAAGAAAATAATGGAGTCACTTCCTGAGTACAACTTCATCGTTGTCAAGTACCTCATCTGTTTTCTATATATGGTAAGAGGATAAACCTTTTTTCTGGTTCCACATAACCAATTATAACCAATGACCAATTATTTAGCGCTATTCATATAATTATAGTGCTTTTCACAATGGACATTGTCTTAAAGCAGCTTTACAGAAATAAGAATTAAGGTAAACGATGTGTATTTATCCCTGATGAGCAGCCATGGTGACTGTGGCAAGGAAAAACTCCCTTAGATGTTATGAGGAAGAAACACTGAGAGGAACCAGACTCAAAAGGGGAACCCATCCTCATCTGGGTGAAATCAAGAGTGTGATTATAGTCTTTAAACAGTACAGAACACTGGAGAGTGAGAACTGACATGAGCACTGAAATGTAAGATTATGATTAATGTCCTTTCTACAGTCTTATACAGTCATTTGAAATAATGGAACCAGGAGCTACTGAGCAACTCATAAAATAGCTTAATATCTGAGATTATCATAGATCCAGCACCAGCTTCTCCATGCCAGAGCCTTTAACACTCAAAGAGTTCCAATATCCAAACTCCACATGAAGTGAAATCCGATTGGCACTGGTACGTATCTAGATGGTTCGGGATGTTTGCGTGTTGGCATCTACTTCTTTAAAGGTCCACAATCTTCATGAGGTGGGACGTGACTGGAGCTGGCACAATCTCAGGATGGGTAAAGAAAGGGAAGCAGTGGAGAGAATTAGCATAGCTGCTGTTCATAATATTAGCAAGCACAAGTTGATATTGTGTATGTGATCAGATGTACTGAAGCACAAGGTTATGATATGTAATGTGTGTTATGTGTAGGCCTTGCAAAAGAGATACATTTTTTTAATCTGCACTTAAACTGGAAGAGTGTGTCTGAGCCCCGAAAACTGTCAGGAAGACTATTCCAAAGTTTAGGAGCTAAATGTGAGAGTGCTCTACTGCCTTTAGTGGACTTTGCTATTCTGGGAACTACTAAAAGTCCGGAGTTTTGAGATCTCAAGGAGCGTGACGGATTGTAGCATGTTAAAAGACTGGATAGATACATAGGAGCCAAACCATTTAGGTCTTTGTAAGTAAGTAACAAAAGTTTTTAGTCGATTTGCAACTTAACAGGTAGCCAGTGTAGGGATGATAAGATTGGAGTTATATGGTCATATTTTCTCGACCTTGTGAGAACTCTGGCTGCTGCGTTCTGGACAAACTGTAGCTTGTTTATTAATGATGCAGGACAAACACCTAGTAATGCATTACAATAGTACAGTCTGGAGGTCATGAATGCATGGACGAGATTCTTAGCATTAGATATAGACATGTTTCTTAGCTTAGCAATATTTCTAAGGTGGAAGAAGGCTGTTTTTGTAATATGGTTGATATAATTTTCAGAAGACAAGTTGCTGTCTAAAATATCTCCCAGGTCTTTTACTGTTGAACTAGTATTTACAGTACATGCTTCTAAACGCAGGTGAAAATGCTGGAGCTTTTGTGCACTGGTTTTATCAAAATGTAATAATAGAAATGTATAAGTCATCCAATCTTTTAATTCTCTAACACCCTCAGTTTAACCAGCCAGTTGAGTGGTATTGTCTGGTTTTGATTAGATATATAGCTGGATATCATCAGCATAGCAGTGGACGCTAATCCCATGCCTTTTACAATTTTCCCAAAGGAAGCATGTATATTGTGAAAAGCAGGGGTCCTAGAACTAAACCTTGTGGCACCCCATAGTTTAATTGCATTGACCTAGATAGTTCTCCATTTAAATTAGACAGGTAGGATTTAAACAAGCTTAATGCCTGTCCCTGAATACCAATGTAATTCTGTAAACAATCAAAGAGAAAGTCATGATCTATAGTGTTGAATGCAGCATTAAGATCTAGTAAAAATAACAGAGATGTAGCTTCGGTCTAAAGCTTAAAGCAGTGTAATTGTAAAGCTTTAGGTGAGATCGGATCAGCAGATGCTGTCAGAGGTTGGACCTCCAAAATTAGTTTTTCTAATACGTTAAATTTTTCCGGTGAAGAAATTCATAAAGTCCTCACTACTAAACTGTGATTGAAAACATTGTTGTTAATTTAGCCACTGAACTGAAAAGGAACCTGGGGTTGTTTTGTTGTTTTGTATGAGTTTAGTGCATGTCTATAGCTGAGCATACTGTCTTTATATGCAGACAATCAATATATTAATAGAACATGCGGATCATGAATACGGATGATCCGCTGTGGCGACCCCTAATGGGAGAAGCCGAAAGAAACGTAGAATGTCATTTAAACCTGTACTGATTATTACAAGCGGAATCAATAAAGGCATTCCGCATGATCCTTGCAATGAGATTTTTGTGTAAGAAAAGGTTAGAGGTTACGTTACAGAGTTAATCTGTTTAAATGAATTGTAAGGCTGGATAGGCGTCAAATGATTCATTTGAGGAAGGTAATAGACTGGCTGAAGTATAATGCAGCATGCAGGGTATTAATCTTCCTGTCATTTGTTTAAAAATCATACTTGATGGCATTTCGCTGAGAGAGAAATACATTAAAAAGCATATACTTTTATTTATTTATTTATTTATTTATTTTTCTATGGGGCTCATAGGTTTTATATAGACACTCTGCACACAATCCTAAACAGTACTATAAGAATCTGCAATCCGAATAAATCCATTTAGCTTTGCGAAAATATCTGCATGTAAACATAGTTTGTGTTATAGGCTTACCGAAAGTTCAGCAGAAACCTTAACTGAGGTACATGTAACACGCATTTACAGGATGTGTGGGTATTAAACAATTAATACCAGGGGAGACTGTATAAATGACTTCCTATCAGGACTAGGGTTGGGAATCTATTCCTCAGATTAATCAATCTGTGGTAAAAAAAAACAAAAAAAAAACAAAAAAAAAGTTCACACATTCCTGGTACTCCTGGTATGCACAAGTCGTCATCATCATCCTTAATTCATATGGACAGATCTGCAGTTCAGTGAGGTTGAGGAGACCTCCCCCAACCCCCACCACCTGTACAGCAAAACAGAGTAGTCTTCTTGCAGACATTCCCTGGGGAATCGTTACTCACCATGATATGCAAATGTTTAATCAGAGGGAACGGAGCATAATTACGTACGATGAATCTGTGCACATCTCTGGACCTTTAACATACAAACCACCCAAATGGTCCAGGTGCTCCAGCCGTCTGAGCTGCTATAAATAGATCGAAAAAATACATTATAAACATTGTATGGAGTAGTCTTTAACTACCAGTGTCTGTTTAAAGATGTTTTAGTGCACAATCCTAAAGCTGTATGTAATTTTCTAATCAGCTGCATGTAGTATGTAATTACTCTGCATTAAAGTTTTATATAATCAGGCACGCTAGACTTCCAGGATTATATATATATTTTTTATATTATTAATATATAAAAGTGGGTTTCAACCGGATATGACCATGTTAAAACCAAATCTGATTGTGTGCGTAGTGACACTGCTGACCTGTCTTTTTTCTTTTTTGTCTTTTTTCCCCCAGATATTATATGATTGTGATTTTTCTGCGATACAGTTACAATCTGTGTTTCTTCATCTAATATTTTCTGAGGAGGTCACGCCATGACTTATCCTCATCTCCTACCGGTCACATTTGCTCACGTGATATGAATTTGCCGATAAAGTGCCCAGTGAACTCAGTTTTGTATATATTGTTAGTCATTACTTTTCTCTCTGTAGGTGTCTCAGGAGAGCATCTTTAATAAGATGAGCTCCTCTAACCTGGCGTGCGTGTTTGGGGTGAACCTGGCGTGGCCTCGTAATGGTGGCGTGTCTCTGAGTGCCATCACACCGCTCAACATATTCACAGAGCTTCTCATCGAGCACTACAATGCCATCTTTAGCTCCCACTGCCCTCCACAGCAGGTACTGCCCTGACTGCTCCACACACTCCACAGTGCCTCACACACTTTCACTACAGCTCACAGCACGAAGCCTAACACCTGACCTAGTTGTTATTGCTTGTGCCACTGGAATGATGTATCAATTCTCAGAGACCTGTGGAGTTCTGGTGCAAAAAAAAAAAGTGTACCCTCTGTACTGTCCTGTGGACTAAACACTAAGACTGCACATTGCGTATACTGCACAACAATAACACTAAAACACACAGAAGGTGTTTTGTTATGGTGAATGGATTTACTTAGTCAGGTTTTAGCAAACACAGTTGAAGACATGCTTTTAGTGGCACTACGAATGTTATTTTAACGCCATTCACATCAATAGCTCAATAATTTAAATAGCTTTAATCATCCCATCTTAAAATGTGCCTTTTAACATGCACACACATCTGTAGGCTCAAACACAGGCACACCCACTCCGACTGTGTAAACACAAATCAAAGCGAATTTCCGCCTAAATTACAACAGCACTCGAGGTTGCCATGGCAACCGTTCACTAGAGGTGGCAGAGATCATCTCGAAGGCCTGAATCGTAACCGCATTGAGCTGTTATGGAATTCCACTAATGAGTTATATAGACCTGCTGCATGTGACCTGATGCCAGATGATCACTGTACAACAACTAGCTGCTCAGTACTGATCTTTATTCCTCATCCTTCAATGGCTAGTTCATTTCACGAACACCCTTTTGCTTATCATACATATTAAGGGTAAAAAAGCAATATGTTTGTATTGAGGTCAAAAAATTATTTAACCCAACCCCTGATGCTAGAACACCATTATCGAGGTATATAGCAGTCAGATTGTAATGTTTGTCAATAGGTTATTAAAATAATTTGTATGTAGGGTTTGTTACAGTTTAGTGCAGTTCAAAATGGACTTGCTAATCTGAATATATGTGTCTGGTTTTATACCGAATTTATACACCTGTACTGTTCTGTGAATGGTCACTGTTTCTGATAATGTGAATTTCACCTTGGTGATAATGTGTTAAAACTATTTTTAATAGATAACATTTTAAAATGAAAACTTAATAAAGTTTCTCACATCATCTTATATTGTTTTTTTTTTCTTAATGTGAAAAGGGCAGAAACATATCCGAGATCTGCTTTATAATATGTAAATGCACTATATAATCACAAGCTCGCACAACAGGCTCATACAACACACTTAACAAGACTTCAATTTTCCATGTTTATTATTGATTCAGTTTTCAATAAGAACTTGGTACAAAAAAGTGTGACTACTCTTTACCATTTACCAACTTCCATCGATCAACTTCGAATGCATCATAAAGAAGAAAAAAACTACATTGGCATATGTAAGACAAACACTTTCCTATACATACTATCCACTGGACAGTCCCCTTCCATAATGACAAAGAAAAACACACTACTCTGACAGTCCGAAGACATCCATCTAACAGTAGCCTTGTTGCCTTCTCGATATCCGTTTTATTTTTGCTACCTTTTTCCTCATAGCATACAAACACTTCACACATTGCAAGCTAAATGCATAATTGGCAAACAATAAAAAATTGTCATGTTCTTTTTGTCTCTTTTCTTTCTCACGTTCATTGATAAAAGAATATAAAAAAGTTTCATCTTGTTCAACGTAGTGTCGAGTGTATTAAAATAGATTTGTATAAGCACGGCACAGTTTGTCCCGGAGAAGATTCTGGAATATGGGGGAAGGTGGACTGCAGAGGAGGTGGGGACATGTCTCGTATGACGCATGAAGGGCAGAAGAACACACTCACTATGAGCTTTGATATGGGCATATTGACTTTTTATCCTTTTTAAAAAAAAAAAAAAAAAAAAAAAAAAACAAACAAAAAAAAACTTTCCTGTTTGCATCGTGGTTTGATTTGAATCTATACTGTAGCGTTTGCAGTTTCCTGTGAGCTAATCCCTTAAGGTCGGAGATATCTTTGTGGCGTGGGTGTTGTAATGGGCCAGTGGGTGATATGCATGGAATTTCTTACATTTGACTCTGGATGGTGCACATGGGTCCGACTCGATTTGAGAAATGTACAATAATTTACAGACCATGTGAGTAATCTATGATATGCACTTAAATAATATTTCCACATCTATAAATCCCATACCTGTGAAGCCCTTGTGTCATGATAATTCGATGATATCGGATATTTCGTGTCGAGTTGTTTGTCTTTTTAAAATCTGCTATGGTTATTTCGCAATCTTTGATCAGGGTGATTCCAGCAGAGCTGAACGCAGTTCGAGACCCAAAGTGACCTGCACTGTTTTATTTCTGGAAACAAAGTCCTCTGCTTCACTGGACCGTGATCAGGCTCAGACCCTGCTGACTTGGGTTTGAACGCTGATAAGTAGCTAAAGACATAAGAAGAAAAGGCAGATCAGCTTTTCTTCTGCAGTTGGTTGAGAAGCAGCCCTGCCTCACAGGCCAGGTCAACTGCGCACCTTGAGAAATCCTTTAGAAGAACAGGAAGACAAACTAGCAAAGGTGACGCACAAAAATTGTCCTTTCTTTAAAAAAAAAAAAGAAAAAAAAAAAAAAACATTCCAGGTAAGTTTTCTCATTTGACTGTGATGTATTTAATAAACCTTGGCGTAATCTAATCTTGTTCTTGAGGCAGTGTTCATTTAGATCATCTCACAGGTTAAATAACCAAGAAAATTAAATAACCAAAACAGACACAATACCAGCCAGATGTGTCCTTGCAATAATATGTGAAATTGTACATAATGTCAGTGTGGCGATTAGGAAATAAGGCATCATTAAAGCAAAAACTAGGAATACAAACAATACAGATAATAAATACAATGGTGAAAGATGGGAACTCTCCCAGCTTTAAAATGTAAGGTGGGTTTTTTTTGGCATATCTTATATACTGGAGAAAGAAAAGAACGGCTATGACGACATTTGCACACACTCGTTGGAACTTGAATGGCCCTTCCTAATGTCAACATTTGCTGTCAGTACAACAGAAAGACACATCATTGATGAAGCTCTGTTTGGAGTAACAATACAGAAGGGAAAAAAAAAAATCTGAAAGACCTGTTATAACAATACAACATATGTACAACAATCCCCTCTCTCCAATACTTCAATTCACAATTATGAACAGGCATCCGCATGAAAATACTAAATTCTCCACTAAAAATGCTAAATTTTGTAGTCATCTTAAATACTTTGTTCCTTTATCTCAACTCTATTAATACTGAAAAAAGTTCTCTCTTTTTTTTGTTTTGTTTTTGTTTTGTTTTTGTTTGTTTGAAGGCTCGTATGCTCTCAAGTACATACACAACGAAAACCTCTCTCCCGTCTCCTGTTCACCTGAATTATTATGGCAAATGTTGTTCTTAGGAGAATGAGAATAATTTCTTTTCCTACTCGGATAGATCACTGTACAGTTCTCTCTGTCTCTTAAGTCTTGTTTAACTACCGCTACTCTAAAGTTCTCTTTCACTATATGTTGAACAAGTATCCCCTCCCGCCCCTTTAAAAAAAGAAAATTGTAATTTAAAAAGAAAGGCTTTAGCCGCATAAAATACTTCATTTTCCGTATTCATGACGGCAAGGTTATCTGCTCATTTGTCATAAATACATTAAGGCCAAGAACATTTAGTAAATTGAAAACAAGTATAAAAACAAAAACAAAAAAAATCTCTTAAGCACTGTAGGTGTTGGGTTTAAAAAATACTCATGAATTGACTTAAGAATATACTGTAATTAGTATTGATTTTTTTTTTTTTCCTTTATATTTTTTGATATCTTTTTTCCTTAAGACAATACAGCTCTTAGGGGGAACCCACATTGGCCAGATTTCAATCTCCGGCTTCGATTGTGAGTATATTTCATTAAGCTCAGGAAGAGCTGTGTGGTAAAAAGAAAAGCACAAATGTTATGTATAAAGTGTTCTTTTTGTTGTTTTGTTTTGTTTTTTTGCCTGTGATGGACTCAGTTGTTGCCCTGGGAATGCAGCACACTCTTGTGCAGCAGTGTGGAGGGCCCTGCAGGGGGTGCTGTGGAGCTGCTCGTGCTGCTGGTGGAGCTTGGTTTGATCCAGGGCAGAGAGAGCAACGCTGCTCCTCCTGAAGTGGTGGTGGTGGCTGTCATGGTGACCTGGATCATGTGATCACGCTGGATGAGGCGGATTAGGGCTCGCAGACGCTCCAGAGACGCCTGAGTCTCTCTTTGCTGACTCAGCAGACGTTCCTTCACGTCTCTGCATTTCTATAGGGACACATTTCTGCAGGTTAGTCTTCTAGCACTTAATCACAGCGTATTCAACACTTGTCCAAATATGTGCCTGCACACATTTTATTTTATTATCTTCTGGCTGCGATGTCGAAACACCTCAGTATACAATCCCCCGTGTGGCTGCTATGACGTGTCCACAACCCCATCCAATCCCATCAATCACGCGTTTAATTACCGATTTAGTTCTAATGATGCACTGTTCACATATATACCAATAACAATACAACTTACAGTATGTACAGCAATCCTCTCTCTCTAGTATTCACAATTATGAACAGGCATTCATTCACAAAACGAGCACTACATCAAAAATGTTTTTTGTTTTTTTATTGTTTACGCCATAAATCCTCCTCCCACACACTTTAAAACACGCACAGAAAACATTTGCGAGAACATAGCCACATGAATTGTGCCTAAATTCGTAGAAATACAGTTTATAGTGAGTACATGTACATGTACAGTATGAACATTTTACTTCATTTTATAGTTAATAATGATATTTTTATTAATACATTTTATTGTTTCAACATAAAACTCTATAAAAACTATTCCCTATAAGTTTTTTTGGTCTATCGTGCTATCCGGGAGAGACCGGGAAAATCAGCAAAACAAATTACTTATGTGGCAAATGCAATTCTGGCAATAAACCGGGGGTCCGAGATTTGAACCGCGGTAAAGTGGGGGATTACTGTACTTTAAAATGTGTTATTTGTGTTCAAAGCAAGCAACACAATTTAATTAAACACTAGTAGTGATGCACTGTTCAAATTTGAACAGTTCCTTATAATACTTGCATGATGTATCTTAAGGTGGTAAGTTATAATACTTATACATATATATATATATGTGTGTGTGTGTGTGAAGCATAAAGCCAGAAATTCTCTAGTCTATGGTTATTACACATCCTATTCAAATACAGTCATATTAAATGTTGGAATGACACATGATGTTTTGTATTAAAGGAAAAATAAATCAAACAGGATCTTGGGATGCCAGTACCACCCCCAAAGTCTTTTATTCACAACTTGCCAATGCTTCAAGCTTTAATTAAAGTTGTGGTGTCTACAGTATCAGACAGTTCATTCCTTCTACTATGAATGTTATAAAAGGCAAAAACATTTTCTTTGCTTCTGTATCAGAGTAAAATATGCTCATCAGTATTTAAGTAAAACAACATGAACTGTACCAAGAGTGATTTGTTGAGTCTCTGGTCTTCTTCTTTCAGGTGTGTGCACTCTTTCTTCAGCTCATTATTCCTTCTCATCAGTCTTCTCTTCTCCTCCTCTCTCACTACAGACATGCACATACAGACACGCGTTACACGTGCTCTGCTACAAACCGATGCTGTGTATGAAGATTGTTTAATAATCGTCTAGAGGTTCCTACCTGTTTTGTGTGTAACATAAGACTGGACAAAATTGTGTGGCCAAGACAAGTTTTCTTTATTTAGAACCTTCATAAGAGGAGAAAAAAAAAAACCCTTTAAATTTATGCACAGTGCTTTTAGACATCATTAGTTGCTTTAATGATCAATGTTTATATGTTGAATATTCTGAGTGACTGACCTTCTTCTGGCACTTAGGGCACATCCACATGCCCTTGGGTGGGGATTTGACTGGAGGGTGTAAGCAGTCCAGGTGGTAAGCACGAGTGCAGCTATGGCACTGCTGAAGGTTTCCTTCCTCTTTGCACACAGCACAGTGGTCATCATGCTCCAGCTCCTCCTGCAGCAGCCATGTACAAAACACACATCACACTTCACAGCCCTGTTATCATCATCCTGCTCTGTACATCTGCATTCTCTCAGTGTACTGGCAGAAAAGTAACAGCGGTAAGGGCTGATTTTTAAGATAAGCAAGGCACAATATTATCCTGACATGCTGCTTTGATTGATTCTTTTAATCTGGGCTCTAGATGGGAACTGTTTCTGCACGTCGCATCTAACAGCTCTGTCAGATACACACTGTTCCTCATTTAAAAGCTTTACTTGGATCTGTCAAAGGCAATCAGATTGCTTATTAAACGAAATGGTGTTAGTGTAGTTTTTTTGGGCAACGGCCCATAATATACATCTGAGGACTGCATACGAATTAATTTCACCATTCCAACGATAATAATCAAAATCAATAAGTCTGTAATGGTAAATGGTTTATATACTGTGCAGCTGAAATGTGATGATATACTAGTGTCGTTTTTCAACATTTTCATTAATATTTATCTTCAACTCCATCAGCAGCACAACATCAGTACTACAAATTTTGACGATCTGAACATAATGGATTTTATATGGATCCTGGTAGTGTATGAATGTTTCCCAAATACTATTATCAAAAATGATAAGGAAATAAATACAAACTTTAAGATATTTTACAGAAAATTAAGATAATGACCAACTCCTTACGTTTCATGCTGGTATTTTATTAGGAAAAACTGCTCATTCGTGCACCAAACAACCGATTTTGTGGCAGCAGTGTAATGCATAAAAAGCATGCAGATACACTGATCAGGCATAACATTATGACCACCTGCCTAATATTGTGTTGGTCCCCGAACAGTTCTGACCTGTCAAGCATTAACTTCTTCAGCAAATTGAGCTACAGGAGCTCATCTGTTGGATCGGACCACACGGGCCAGCCTTCGCTCTTCACCTGCATCAATGAGCCTTGGCCGCCCATGACCCTGTGGCTGGTTTACCACTGTTCCTTTCTTGGAGTACTTTTGATAGATACTGACCACTGCAGATCAGGAACAGCCCACAAGAGCTGCAGTTTTGGAGATGCTCTGACCCAGTCACAATCTGGCCCTCGTCAAATACTTACGCGTGCCCATTTTCCCTGCTTCTAACACGTCAACTTTAATGACACAATGTTCACTTGCTGCCTAAAATACTTCCCCTACTAACAGGTGACATGATGAAGAGATAATCAGTGTTATGCACTCACCGGTAATAATGATATGCCTGATCGATGTACATGTTTAACGTCAGAATGGTCTGAATATTGCACTGGTTTCTACTCATTGCTGTCCACTCTTTGTTAGCCGAAAAAATAGAATTTGAGGTGACAAAGGGCTTGTTCAAATTGGACAGTTTAAGATTGGAAAAATGTTGCCTGATGAGATCACGTTCCCTCCCTATTCTGATGTTTGACTCATGTGGACAGTTGGTTTAGTTTTTTTTTTAAGGAGAAACTGTATTGTTGTTGCTATATCTATATATGTCCATATAAATACACATCCTCATTAATATTTACATACTTAACATTTGTAAATGATAAAACCTGGTAGTATTGCATCTCTCATGTATACAGTATTATTTATATGAAGCCTTTTCAGGAACAATAAACAACAGGTTACAGATCAAGACAAACTTCCACATACAGAATCTCTACATACCTTCCAACACAGATCCTCAGAGTCTGGCGTGTGAATAGGAAGCAGAGAATAAGTTAGTAGCTTGCAGAGTGAAAAGACAGGGTTATTCATGGGTTAGATTACAATTATAGCCATGCAACAAAGCTGAGCACACAGAAATCAAGCTTGAGGCGCTTCTTTTTATAGCACTGTCTCTATTGGTTTGTAACAACAGAGCATGTTTTAGAGTTTCCTGGGTACAGAAGCCTATTCTCCTGCCTGCTCAAAAGAGCTTTCAGTGGAGAACCTTCAGTGACCCTGTAATTAGGTGTGGATTTAAAGTAACGGATCTAATGTGTATAGCGATGTGTCATTATGGCGTATTCTGTTTGTGCTGGTGGCAATGCAAACACTTTCATGCTCTCCATGCAATAAGGACAGCGTACGTGTGTGAAAGAGAGAGAGAGCGCGCGAGAGATTGCATTTGGAAACACTGATCAAAAGCACGAACAACGTATTTGATACGTGACCATAATGGCACTGTAGACCTTGCACTTACATGCTTTTTGCGTCTTTGATATTCACAATGCATTGCATGAGCTTAGATCCTATTTGTATAGCTCGCTAACATGTTATTCTTGTTTTGTGTGTGCGCGCGCGTGTGGTAACACAGTGCATGATTGTGCCTCTTCAGATGTAATTTTGTGAGCTCTACCACAGCTGTTGTGTTGATGGGAAGAGAAATGAGTTTTACCTCTGGCTGATAGGAAGAGGGGGTTGTTCAGGTAATTTGATGCAAGCCTTTTGCGCTGGAAAGCAGAAATAGAGAACCGGTTTTATGGCGCTCATAAAAAAAAGAAAATGTATTTAAAATGCAGAATACATTCGAAGAAAACAGGACTCGCTTGTTTATTATTCAAATGTTCTCAAATAGAGGACATATGTGCGATCAACTGTGAACCTTAGTAAAGGACATACAGAACAACCTAATGGAGCAATAAACAGAAGAGCATGTCCTTAAATCCCTTGCTGATGTTTTTGCTAAGTGATCTGTGCCCGATTGGCTTCATTACTTGCTAGCATTTATGCTTGGTTTATTTTTCCTTGTTGCCCATTTTTAAAGCGACTAAATACTAAAACCATTTTTCCCCTCACAGACATTTTCGCCATTAAAACATAAAGGTGTGTGGTGCAGCTGATTTTGAGAGCTACCTCTGGATCAAACAGGCTGTATGCAGGGTTAGCTGTACTTCTTCTCTTCCTCTCCTGTCTTTTGGTCTGGATTTCTGCCATAAGGGAAAAAAATATACACCTGCTATTGTGGCAGCTTATAACAGGATCCAGTTCGATTCAGGAAACAGGATCTGCGTGGGGAAACTCACCTTCCAAGTGCTCTGTGGTGACTAGGCCGAGCGATACCATGAACGCAATTTTCTGAAGAAAGAGGAATTGTTAGGAACCGAAGGATCATGGGAACAACGCCTCATAGCTAGTAGCAAATCAGAATTCTAGATACGCATCATGATTTGTGTTCAAAAACATACAGATTTTCAGCTTAAATATGTTACTACATAGACGGTACGCTTCTTCAAGGCTCCCCAGGACACAATGAGAATCCGATTGTGTAAATATGACTTCAGACAAGTATATCCTTGAGGTGTCTATGGTTATTTCTTGATACCGAACATTTCTATTTGTCTGTCAGTCCTTGTTACAGATGTAGTGGACTATATACAGTGAGCATACCTCTGGGTCTTCCTCCTTTTTATTGAGCTTGTGTGGGGGGGAGGGGGCAGGACTGGGCTCCTGAGAGGGGATCTTAGCCTGGGGGCCTGGAGAACCCTGAGAGCTGCTCGGGATCTGTGGCTGGATTATTATTACCTAGAAAACAGATTTCCAAACCTCATTGTGAAGAAAGCTTGACTGACGACAATATAAGAATAACAATACGAAACGTAGTGTAACAGAACATACTACAATATAGTTAAATCGTTTCTTTCTTTTTTTTTTTTTTAAATCAAGCTACAAATTCATAGCAAGACAAACCTGTGGAGCGAAATACGAGTGGAGAATCTGTTATTAAGCCTTGCTGATCTTTACTATATAATCAATGAATGATGTCACTGCCTTGTCTATAGGTGGTAAGAGAAAAAATTTAGCCTGTGAGAGTTGAATATGAGCAGTGGTCACAGGGACCACCGCTCTCCCTAAACGACAACGTAATGAGCCTCACAAATCTTCCCTGTGTCAGCCGAAAGCCATTTTTCATCCCGTCCTGAGATTAATTACTGCTGCAAAACTCAAACGTAGGGATGAGACCCTACTCTGAGACACTTCAGGATTAAAAAAAAATAATGACTTCATGTACCCAGGATGGTTTTGTACAATGAGGGAAAGGTTTTCCAAAAGCATTACAATGTACAGATCAAGTGTTCAGAATCAACACTGCAGCATTCTACTATTGAATACTGTTCTGTATAATGGTGTATTTCTAATCCATTGTGATCAATGGCACTATGATTGTATCTGTGTTCGTCTTGTCCGATGTCTGCTTTGTTATTACACTGACCGACTGTTTTCAAATCATTCGAAAGAAGAACAATTGGAAGAACAATTCAGCTTTTGGATTAAATGTCTAAAAGCTTTCATCGGAGCTGTAAACAGTGCTGATAGCCGATCAGGCTACTGTCTGACCTTGCTGTCTGGGCTGAAGATCAGCGGTTGCACTTTCACTGCCTCGCTCATGGCTGCCATTCCGTTTGCTGCAGGCGAGGTGGCGGATATGATGGCGTACGCGACACCGGGGCTGGCTGTGGAGACACTGGGCATGGGCAGGGGAGGTGGCGTGATTTCACTCTGGCCGCTGGACATCCTGTCTGAGCTGAAGGTACCGAGTCCCTGGCTTTTGGGGCTGACCACAGCAGTACCGCGTGACAGACTCAGTGGCTGGTTGGACTGCTGCTCCTGGCACGGGCTGTGGGGAAGGCTGTCCGGAATCAGAGTCTTTGGCCTAACCTGTGTTTGACAGGGATTATAGGATGAGTCACTGCCCTGTTAGAAATTTTCATGTGAAAGCGAACAGACTGACATAATTCGCACAAGATTTAGGGAAAGAAACAAAATGTCCACATTTTCTTCTTTTGCACCATTGCACAACTGACACATTAAATCTTGACTAGTATCTCATCCATATCCATCCCTTTCTGTCTTATTTTACTGCCTGTTGTTTATTTTTATTTTGAATACTATATGCACATTCTCTTTATTACTGTGTCTATTATATTCTACTGACTTTTCCTTGTGATTTTTTTTTTTTTATATACTTACAGCTTATAATTTTATACTTGATATTTTTGTTCTATAAAAGCAATGTCGTACTCTGTAAGAAAGCGTATGTGACAAATTTGATTTGATTTGAAAATGTGTATTTCAATTGACCTACTGATATAAATCAGCAATGCAATCTAGATATCAAAATGTGATCGCTTTCAAACGGTTCAGTCAGGAAATAAGCATAAAAATCCCTACATTATTTTTGACTGTGGAAGTTAATGGCCTGGCAGTGTAGTGTGTTCTTGGGCTTGTGCTGCCCCCCTGTGGTCCTTCTGCTACATGCACAAACAAGCTTCGTTTGTGGCCTTATCAAACATCATTATCTACATTGATCCATTAAGAAGACCAATGGAAACAAATGAGCTCAAACTGAGCCGGGATTAATTGCGCCCAAAGGCTGAATGGAAGGTTGAGCATGGCTGCGAGGGCTTAGTCCGAAAGATTTATTAGCCATGTGATTTATCAGATAATCTCTGACATTTTGTCCTCTACTTTAATGGACAATAATCTGTATTTGAGGGCTGAGCTCTGGTGTAAACCCACTACTAAGATGGTATGATCTCTTTTATGTCCTTTTTTTTCTCTAAATACAGTATTTCTTTCCGATGCCATTCACATTTCAGGACTGAAGTGGCACAAATCTACTCCTGAAATGTTTTATTTGATCTTTTCAAATCGGATTTCAGCATGTAGCCCTAGACCGAATACACACTTTGATACTTAACCATGTGACTGCAATAAGGACGGGTCAGATCTGAGCTCATGTTTCACTGTGCATACACAGAGCACCGCTGGCTCCACACCCACACATTTCACAGCACAGAAGTGCCAGTAATAACTGCAGAAAAACTGCAACAGCTCTGCATCTGGCATTTCTTTGCTTTTTTGCCCTAATCATCAACAGCTGACAAGCTGTCAGCTGACTTTAAGAACACCTCATACTCACCCCATACTCAATGTGTCATTTCAGGACTGAATTTTGTTTCTGAATAATGCCATATGGATCACTAACAAACAAAAAACTGATTTGGGTACTGTAGCTCAATTTCTAATTACTTCTCTACAAATCATTCTTTTTGTTTCTGTAGCAAGAAGTAACTTTTTTCTATCATATCTAATTCCTAGTTTTAGAAAATATTATTTTTACGCATTAGAAAGCTAGACCTTAATGTATTTCAAATTGAATTGAAAATAAATGTCATTGTTCAAATTCTGTTCGAATTTTTTTTAAATATTTGTTGGCAAAAATTCAACTGAGAAAAGAATTGCTTATCATTAATAGCATGCACAGTTTTTTTTATTTGAGGTTTGATTACTTTTTTCAGTCCATAAGAAACCTTTTTTGCTTTTACTGCAAATAAATAAAATGTATAGTTTTCTATTAAAAAGTAATTACTGGGGGCAAATCATTACATTTAAATACAAGCTGGTTAAAAAAAGGTGATTCATGGCTGTGATTCTTGATAAAGCAATACACTGAATGTCATTAATATTCCACACTGTGGTAGTCAGTGTAAAATCACAGTGCCTTTAAGAGTAAGTAGTGTAGAGTGTTTCAGCCGGCAAACGCACCGTCATCATCGGCTTTAATCAAAGCAACAGAACAGAACGAAATCTGACTTGAGTGAAAACGGCTGAACGCAGAAAGGCTGTGGGTGGACCTGAAAATAAATGTTACAGGAACACTCAGGTGGTACAGTGTGTCCTTTTTGGTTTTTATTTTTGTGCTAAAATTTGTGCATGTAGTTTATAAAGTGGGCATTTTAAAACGAAGCGTAATTACAGCAGCGTCTCAGGAGGTTTGGCTGAGGATGACCTTGCGTTATGATTTCAGGAGTAGTGTGTCAGACATTGGATGAGGTCTGTTTTTGTGTGACACCTGAGACCTAAGGAACAATAGGATTTTGTGTGTGTGTGTGTGTGTGTGTGTGTGTGTGCGTGCAGTGTGTGCATTACCTGAGGTAGCACAGTGGGCGAATGCCCTGCCAGCCGATGCAGAGAGCTGACCTGAGGCACCTTGATGGGCACTGCCGTGAGTGTTCCCAGCATCTGTGTTGAGGGAGAGATGTGCTTTCTGTAGTTTCTTAATAACACACTGATGCTTTGAGTACTTGTGTTAAAGGTTGACAGGAAGTGACTGACTATTTCTAAACATGCTGTTCGACCAGAAGCCTCTTTTTTAAGGACTATACTTTGTTCTATCGAAATTCATTTCACCCAATATGTACAGTCTCAGAATCAGACTCCTTTCATTATGTTTGTTGTGCACTTCCAAAGAGGTGGAGGGTCCGGGTCAATGCAAATAAGTACTAAGAGCAGAAAACCTGAATGTATTTTTTAAACTCTCTGCCATGGAGGATGCTTAAAACCACACGCCCACTTGTGTTCCGTGCTTCAGGAAGTGCTCTCCCCAGAGAAACGCTACTGAAATGAATGTGGAGCACAGCGACACAGGAAACAAGACTCGAGTTCATTATTCTGCTGTATTCAAAAGACTACACACACACACACACACACACACACACACACACACTACACACACTGGCCCAGCACTCTAGGACTTTGCTATTCATAGTTGGTTTCTTTCTTTTGCTGATTATGGATTTTTATAGCATATTAGAGTATGTAAAAGAGTATAAAAAAATATAATGGTAAGATTTCGCTTTGCCGTTTACTCAGAGGTTGATGCTGAAAGAAAAGTGGTGACGTTATTCTCACAGATTTAACTGTTTTGTTGCAAAGACGGTGAAGAATGTAAGATTTTCTGTAACGTTTTGGTGAAGCTCTTCTCGCCTTCTCAAAACTGTCAATAACAATAGTCTTATCTGAGGTAAAACTCTGGTCTATGTTGCAACTCAGGTTTCAGCAAGAAAAAGATGATGAGAACCACCATCCATTGAGTCAGGATAAGGAATAAGGTCTACCTGCCTGTCAAGAATGCTGCTTGTCAAAATAGAAAGTTTCCATTCCAGCTAAGTCAACACTGATTTTTTTTATTTTATTTTTGGTTTCAAAACAACCGGCTTGAGCTCGTCTCTCGCTCAGACATTTCATCCATGGAATATCAAGCATTTGACATAGATTTGAGAGAGATTTAAAAGCTTGAAGGTGGCAATCCGACTGGCTCTGCACACTTCCTTGTGCCAGACTAACATCTCTCTTATAGTTTTCATCATATTAGAGCAGCAAACAGGTTTAAGAAAACTCATAGTGAGATGGCCCAGCATAGGACCAAAGTACAAACAGACAAAAGCTCATTGTTGGGTTTTTTGCGAGTTCTCTTGTAAAAGATGGCAGTTTTGCGACTCGGTCACTGCATTTTCGTGCCGTGGAAGAAATGTTTCACTGAAGATCATCTGTATTGAATTCTCAAACGATGTTTCCCGCATTATTTTACATTGAAACCTTGTACGTTTCAGCATGTGGAAGGTTTCGTTAGTGCTGACACAGCATTCTCTCACAGGAGATTTCTCTTGCCTGGTGACTAATGATCTTCAGTGAGGGAAATGAGATTGTACATTGTACACTGCAGCGTGGCAGAAAGAGGGAGAGAGGAGAAATGAGAGAAATGGGGGAGTGCACAAACAGCCCCTAACCTTAAGACAATAATGGTGTAACTGTGTATTAATGAATTATGGAAACTGCATAATCCTTTTACTTTAGATTTCTTAGTTGTCACCTTGCATAATGTAAGATTTAAGGCTAAATACTTCTTCACAAATGGAAAAGGATCTTCAATTTTGATGCAACCATTCCAAATAAGCCTTTTATATATCCCCACCAACATCTGTGTGTTCTATCTATATATATATCAGTGTATCACTAAAACGTGCTATATAAGAAAGCTACCACTTGGTCAGCTTCTGCTTACAGAGAATGCACTTAAGAACATGGTGGCGCAGCATGTTTTGTTCCGAAACAGCATCGCATTTCAGCATGAAGCTTTCTCCATGTTTGTGTTAATTCCTCCTCCTGCCAGTTTAAACAATGCTGGTGGACAGGAGCTGATTAGCAGATTAGTGGAGACAACAAACCGCCAATGCGAGCTGTAAAACACGACACTGCACTGGGTCTTAAGACGAGCCAGTAGACATGGTGCAAACACACAAACAGAGACGTTAAGGGAAAGGCAGATACGAGGTGCAGAAGCCTTTCAGAAATTCATTTTGTTTGACCAGTACGGATGTACGTTGTGGTCGGCGCAAACATGGCACATTTAGTGGTAACGTTTGAATATGGAGTTGTCGAAGAAGCTAGATTCGTTTGTATATCAAAAAATCGTACAAAGCACTAAGACCTTGAGAGCATTTAAAACGATGTGTACGGTTCTCTTGTTGGCATGTATGAATGGCTTTTTGACAAGGACATCACAATGAAATATTGGGAGCAGAATTATGTTTGACCAGTAAATCTGCCCTTCAAGGTCAGCCTTTCATGTGCAGACAGAAATACTGCTTTCACAGCTCAGCACACTACTACAATCTCACTCGCACTCATCGTTTACTTCCAAACCTAATCTAGCGACTTAAAATATGAAATGCGAATTAGGGCCCGGTTGCTTTTCGGAATTTTTTTTCAGTCTGTGATTACGGAATTCTAGTCCTTTTGAAAAACCTATATTTGGAAATGGATGATGAATATTCATCTGGTTTTCTTTTAAGATGCACCCTCAAGATTACAGCTTTGTTTAAAATGCAAGGCTTGGCAAAGCTCCTGTATTGCTTCGAGCACAGGCAGCTTTGCACTTTCTGTTTCTGTCTCCTCAACAAAGAGAACAAATCAGAAAAGTTAGAGCGGCCCTGCATTTAAAAACATAATCATTCACTCTCCTGTTGTAAAAAAAAAAAAAGAAAAGAAAAGAAAAAACTTCCATTGTGCCAGAGAAAGCCTAGAGAAAGTGGGGGGAGGGGGTTAAAGGCCTGTTCCCATGGTAACGGGCAGGATGAAAATTCTCCCTGGGTGAGGGCGTTCATTTCCGTAATTGTTGCCCCCTGCTCCCTAAAACCTAAGCATCCTTTTCCGAGGCCTCCTCTTGAGTAAGAATATCATAACCTTGAAGCTGCTTTAGTCCTGTTTCTTTTTAGAATAGTAATAAGTAAAAAGCTGTGGAGCTGCTGAGGCATTCCTGAGAGCTGTGTGTGTGTGTGTGTGTGTTCCTGCCCCATGCCCCTCTTTAAAGTGTCTTTAATCTAAGTAAAGATGTTTGTGTGTGATATCCAGACGGGGCATAAAATATACGTCTGGATCGTTTCAATGCTGGTATGTGGGATTTTTGTGAAACCCATCCAGCACTGAGCCCTGATGCTTCATCCACTGGACCCAATTTTACAGGCTATTTTAAAGAAGCGAGATAAAGAAAGAGGAAAGGATAGGATAAGAAGGAGAGTTTAAGTGTTTCTTTCAGCTCTCCCTGTCCCTTGTCTCCTCCTTCTTGGCTGTCAAGAGGGGGAAATGAGAAACGTTTAGCCTTATTTATTTATTTTTTTTTATGTTTTTTCCCTCTTCCGTGCTGAATTGAGGAACCTTTTCAGTAGGCATGCATTAAGCTTTCAGACGCTGACATTTTAGTCTGGCCTTCTGCGTTTTCTTACTTAGCCCAAAATACACAGTGTAGCTTTAGCCTTTCGTGGTGTACGAACGCTCTTCAAAATGTTCCAACCGAGAATCCGAGATGTGCAAAGACATTACTTTTTTAGGTTAGATACATTTTTTAAAGCATTCGCTTTGTGTAGTCTGCAGTTTATACGCACCGTGTTAAGCGGCAGCTCGATCCTACGCTCTATATTACACAACTGGGTCAGCTAGTGATGCTGGGAGTTATGAGCATAAGAAATATTGAGACTGATCCAGAGGACGGTGGTTTGTTTCGGCGTGAAAAAGAGGAAACCGAGCTCTGAGTCGAAGACACCTGTTTGTCTCCTGTATCTCTGCCATGTTGTCTCATGTTTTCATCACAAGCTCTAAGAAATATGGACGCAGCAGGGAATCAGAAAGGAGAAAAAATTGGAGAGTGAGTGAGATGGATCAGAGTGCACACTTTACCAGACACGTTTAACCCGGCGTTCTCTCGTTTCACTCGCAGGATGAAAGACTATCTCGTCACAGATCCACTACTCAGATCACTATTCACATTTTAGAGCAAATACATGACCGGCTAACATAAAAAAAAAAAAATCTAGTTCTTAATGGGTGGAATGCAAATTGAAATTGCTGAAAGTTAAACAAAAAACTTCAGACAATAAACTAAATGATGGTACTATGACCCCCATCCTTAGGCTATCAGCATTCAAATGAAATAATACTAGCATCATCCTGTTTGGGCCAGTTCTTTATATTGCATTTGCTATGAAGACACCAAAAATACACAGTATTAAGTAGATCATCTCGGTATCTCAGTCAGCTACACGATCTCCTTCCTACATGTTTGTTTCTACATGTTTCTTTCCCTAAAAATCAATTTTTACAACAATCTTCTCTTAGCAGCAGTTTAATGATTCTGCTGCTAGGTCTGTTGGGTACAATAGCACTGATGGCCACTTGGGGGAGATGTGAACGGCCAAAACACGATTCTCCACTAAAGCCTGCATCTTAACCCCTCCCCATCTTTAAAAGCTGTGTTTAAATGGTAATCACACTGAAGGATGGAAGTTGCTTGAACTGGAGTCAGGATGCAATGTACAGCCTGTTTCTCGGAGTAAATGATTCATTTCATGTTCCATGATCACACAAAATGCACAATGTGAGGGAAAATAAAATGACTACCTGTTATAGTGCATGACTCAAGGCTGAGCATGATCTCAATGCAGCGGTCATCGTCCTAAAGAAAAAGCAGGCATCACAGGGCATGCATGCCATTTGTGCCCATGTAGTCACTGGACAAATCAATCAGCTGTAGACTGGTGGTGCGAGTGACTACTAGTGGGGAAAACAGGCACATATGTGGGCATGGTGCCCATTTCTTTCACTTACTGCAAGGCCAGCAGTTTGTGTAGCACCGAAAAAAGCCTTTAGCCTTTTAGTCACTGCCTGCTTGGTAACTCCTGCAGGAATCCTCAGGTACCTTCCACCACATACACGTCCACAGTGAGAAAAGAAATCTCACGAAAGCCTGCTTAATATGCATGTGTACATATGTGAAAGGGGTCTAATTGAGCAGCAGTGTGGTACTTTTACTGTCAGTGTAATTAAAACTATTCAGCGAAGTGCAGGAAAGGCAGTGCCAATGACATCCAATTTAAATGCCATGTGTCGTGCTTGTGTGCACCAGGCTTGCATTAGCATTCAAAGCTCGACTTCAGTGGCTAAACCTTTTTCGTTAACATTTTGTAACCATCAACTACAGTTACCTGTTTGGCTCAATTGGGATCCACTGTAGCTTTATTCTCAGTCTAATTATTAGCAGTCTGTTCAGATGCGTATCGCACCACAGCTGTGCTGACAATCCACTGCTTTAGCTGATCTTGCCACCTGCCAATGACTGTCGCATAGTTTTCTGAAACTTCGAGTGCATGTTTCATTTTTGGCGGATTATTTTGCTTCCCTTTATTTAGGTTCCCTGGTGGTCTAGTGGTTAGGATGCGGCGCTCTACCCTGCTGCGGCCCGGGTTCGATCCCCGGTCAGGGAGCCAACCCCAGCCATTAGGGTTGCACAAGCCTTAGTGCCGGTCCCAAGCCCGGATAAATGGGGAGGGTTGCGTTAGGAAGGGCATCCGGCGTAAAAAACGTGCCAAATCAAACATGTGGATGATCCGCTGTGGCGACCCCTAGTGGGAGAAGCCGAAAGAAAGTTTTTATTTTGCGTCCCTTTATTTAATAAGTAAATTACTAGATCTATAGCTGGCTATTTTGTAGTCGTCAACTTGAGATCATATCATCTCTGATTTTGTATACATTACTGTGGGAACATATTCAGGCTATTGTCAGCAGTGTGCAGAATCAGATCATGTATGTCTCATATACACCAACCAAGCATAACATTATGCCTAATATTGTTTTGGTCCTCTTTTGTTGCCAAACAGTTCTGACCTGTTGAGCATTAACACTTCTTTAGCAATTTGAGCTACCGGAGCTCATCTGTTGGATCGGACCATGCGGGCCAGCCTTCGCTGATGAGCCGACCATGAACCTGTCGTCGGTTCACCACTGTTCCTTGATTGGAGCACTTTTGGTAGATACTGCATCCCACAAGAGCTGCAGTGTTGGAGATGCTCTGACCCAGTCGTCTAGACATCACAATTTGGCTCTTTGTTAAACCCCCACTCGTTCACTTGCAGGTGCTATGATGAAGAGATAATCAGTGTTATTCACTTCACCTGTCATAATGTTATTATGTAATAATATCATGCCTGCTCGGTGTATATAGTGTTGTAATGCAATTGCATCGTATTTATTTGTTTCATATGGATTTGTGCATCAAAATCCGAAAAAAAAAAAATACAGATTAAAAAGATCCAAAAATCTTTTCACAGAACTGCTCGAGTTTGTTTACAGGCTGCTATTTTGACAGATGTCGCTGTGCATGTTCTTGTTTCAGTGCTGACCTGAATCAGCCTGCTGTCACCACAAAGCAGCTCCCGAGTCCCATACGAATTTTCCAAAACACTTGTGCACAGAAACAATGCTCCTAATGTGTGCATTCATGCAGTGTCTCACTCCATTCACTTGCAACTCATTATTGATCTCCAAATTAAAAAACCAGGTGGGCTGGACCCCCAAACCATCCACCATCACCACTCCAAAAACTAGCCTGGCATTAGCGTTGATGTGATGTGCTTTTCATGTGAAATTGCATGACTGACCCAGACTCACTAACTAGCTCAGCCTCCCAGAAACTGGGAAAGGAAAAGTTCACAGCTGCAGTGTGCTTTCTCACTAAACACCACAACCACAAAGAGCTGTAAAACCATTCTGCTGTCTGACCCTGCTCCCTGCTCTCTTTCACTCCATCTGACATTTCTAAAGGGGGAAGGGACGGCCAAGAGACTTGGACAGGAAGAAGTGAAGGCACAGGGTAGAGGAAGGAGTGATTATTCAGATGAATACCTCCCAGGAAGGGGATAACACACTGAGGAAATACTGCTCTGATTTTGTCTCCTGGAAATAATCTTCATCATTTTAACCAGGTCCATGGAATGCACACTGAAAAAGAAATAATATTCTAACCCATTACAGATTTGCCATCTGTTACTGCTCCCTTTGTTAGGATTTTCAATTACTGGCATAGTATGGTGTCTTCAGGTTGACTGAGTTTTCCTTAAGAGCCACGAATTAGTCAGATTTTATGAACATGTGATTTTCGTTGTTTCTTTACTTACACATCCCGATATGACGTGAGCACGAGTATGTCTTGAAATAGCTTCACGGAGTGAGGTGCAATTTTTTCGAAAGGTGTGGTGTCTCTCTCACTGTGGTTGAGTACAGTTTGAAATTGTGCTTATAAAACACTCTTTAAATGACTAGAGACGAGACAGCTCCTAGTATTTCCAAAATCAATTGACAGACCGTCCCTGCAAGTTCCTACAGTCTAAGCGCAGAGCTATAGAAGTAAAAGCCAGCTATATAATTGATGAAGTTACGATCTATAAATATAATCGATGGTGTTTTGTTTTTGGCTGTGGGGCTAGGCTAAACTGAACTCTTTTCTATGGTCTGATTTAGATCCCCCTGTTATTTTTATGTTAAAAATAACTAATGTACTGTATATCATTATTATAAAAGCTTGCGCTTCACAGTGGAGAGAATGGGCTCCCCCTGCTGAGTCTTGGATCCTCTAAAGATTTCTTCCTTCGTAGCTCCATTTTTAAAACGTTTTTTCTATTCTATTCTAGGTCTGGTTTTTCAAAAGGTCATACATTAGCTTATGAGAAGCTGTCCTGCATCATCCCACTTTAAGTGCAACTGCTTATTTTAACAAACATACACATTAGAAATTCATCTGACAGTGAACATAATTCTGATTGGGTTGATGACTGGTTTTGACGTGCATGATCAGCACAGAAAGTACACATGAACGTCACACACCATAATACCTGTGATATTTTTAATAATAAAAAAAACAAAGGCAGAGAGTTGGCTAGATGACTGAAAGAATGATGCTTGTGTCAGCATCAGAATTGGCAAATACACAATTCCGAGATATCAATACTTTATATTTTAACAAAAGTTTGTTTAAAAAGTTAAACTATTTATATATATTCTAGGTAGTTTTATAAATTAGACACTACACTGCCTTTTCAAATATCTCCAGTATAATAAAAACGTTATAGATCTTTCTATTATATTGGTTACATCACTCAAGTTTTATTTCCTCATCATAGAGCCCCATCTGTGAACTCTCTGTAACTTGGGTGCGGGGGTTACCTGTGAGTGGCACAGCTCCCCTGGCCTGTGCGTTCGGTTGGCCGTTTGCAGGTTGATGGGGGACGTCTGCAGCGCGTCCGAGTTTGCCGCCTTTTGTCCGTTAATGTGTGCGGTCACCATGGAAACAGGTGCCTTGGCTGGCACCACAGAGATGGCGATGCTCTGGCTGGGGGGTTTGATGAGGGAGATCGGCTTGGCCGGCGTCCCCACAGGACAACTTCTTACAGCTAGCTTCTGTCACACAAAAAAAAGAAAGAGGGGTGGAGTGAGAAAGGTTGTGAAAGAAAGCAAAACAGAAACCCCCTAATTTCCTGTATCTGCAACACAACCAAAGGTGGATATAGGAAGCAAAGGTTAGAGATGAAAATCTACTTTTCGAAATCTTAGTGCTTCAGCTGACATTCTTCAGAAAGCTTGCATCCACTGTAGCACTTACGCTGCCTTTTTGTGAGTTTACAAAACTGGACCCTTTCCATACATTTATGTACCGTTTCATAAACAGGATGAAGAATCAAACCAGTAAATGTTGAACTATTACATAAAATACTCGTGTGAAGCCTAATAGTTCCTGCGTCTACCAGCTGGATATTTGGGACTTCGAACATTTGAAATGTACATTCTGGCCTATTTTAATTTGTTTACACAATCATTTCAACACTTTCATCTGCGTGCTCTGAAAACCAGAGAATGAAACAGCACATGCTGCCCTTTGCTTTTGTCCTTGAAAACAAAACCAGCACAAACTACATGTGTAGTCTATTGCTGCCCTGAAAGCTCACTTGTCTCACAAGCTACAGATCGGTCCTAATCGTGTCCTTCTCTCCTCCGTATCTCTTTCTTTGCTCGCTCCGTCTTTCACTCCACCCACTACTCTAAAGGAACAAAAAAACAAAAAAAAACAATCCAAAGCAGAGATAAGTACAGTTCACACTCCCACCACTGATAGAAAGGACACACTAAATATTTTATATTCCATTCCATTGGCCATGTCTTTCTCTTTTCGCCTTTTATCGTTTTCTATGAACTGTGTGGACGGGGTGGGGGTGTTAGAGGGCTTTAATATTTTGCCATTGCAACATAGAAGGCCGTTTAACTTGCTCTTCTGCGTCCTTTTTGTTTGGAAAGCCAAAAATAATAAACTAAGATAAAATATATGAACATTGTTGTATGTCCTTCAAGTGCTACCTCTCCTTCTGTTGCTAATAATACTCACTGGCTGAGCTACAAACATGAGAGCGCTTCAGTAATGATCAGGAGGTCACGTTAGGTGTAATGATATTCCTTGGTACATGCACAATCCAACTAGACTCCTAGTGTTATTTTTAATGTGTCGCTCCTTTACAGATATATCATGTTTCTTGTGCACTATTCTGCACCATATTACATCAGGCTCTGAGGCTGGGCTGGGAAAATACTCTGTTTGCATTGAAGCGGAGCAAAAATAAATAAACAAATAGACCAAATTGATTAGTTACAGCTTGCATTTTCGCGATTTATTTATTTATTTTTTTACAGACTGTCTGTGCAGCAGGGAGGCAATGCTCAATGCCTTCACAGCTTGGTGGACTCACAATTACCTAGGCTGAGTGCAGAGGGTCTTGTATTCACACACACACACACACACACACACACACAGACAGCCCCATTCAATGATAGAAAATAGCAGAATGCTTGAGATTCTTTTAGAAGCCTCTGCTTCCCCCCCTGCATGCCTAATCAGGAAAGCGGCTTCTGTTGTGTCTTATAGAGGGGGATCAGGCAGTCAGGGCGGCCCGGTGAGCTCTGAATTTATGGGATCAGGGAACTCAGGCTGTAGAAAAGAGATGGGGGGTGGAGGGGTGTGATGGGAGCCTGGAGGTGATGAGGGATAGTGATAGTGATAGTGATGGTGTTGGAGGCATTATAAAGAGCCGAACAGAGCTTCAGATCTCGGAGGAAACTAAATTCTTGCTTTGTGCCAGAATCCACACTAATCGGCGTGCCCTATAAGAAGAAAAGAGAAAATGTAGAAGTAACACGCCAGGGTGCTCCCTCTTTCCGCAGCTCATTCTACCTCTCATTCCGCCATTCGCTGTTCCATGCTGTTAAAAAGTAAATGCAATGCAAGCAGTGTGTTCGTGGCAGTTTTCTCGGAAAAACCTGTTAGTTATGATCCTAATTGTGCGCAATGCTATTTTTAACTGCTTATGTATTTCTCTGCATTCAGTAACAACCGTCGCTGTTCTTTTTTTTCTAGATGACAAAAGGATTGTGAATTAAATAAAAAAATAAATAAAAGAACATAGCTAAAGGTTCGCCAGACTGAAAAATCCTAAATAAAATGTTTTTATATCGATATACATGGACTGATTCTAGAATCTTGGATGTTCATCTCTGATTCTAGAAACTATTCATACGGAGATGGCGAACTCTTGACAGACATGAGCAGTCATTTTCATGCTTCTCTTTAATACAGTACCCAGCTGTGAGCTTGATTTATACACACTCTCCACCTCTTTGCGCCTTCTAAGTCTGTGCACTGAAGGAGATCTTGCCCTATAATCCTATCACTTTGAATAACAGAATCGACTCCCCTCGTTCTCCTATAACTCAAGTCAGGGGATTTTTTTTTTCTCATTCCTTTTTGCTTTTTTTGCCTTTTGCTACATCTTATTGAGCACTGATGCACTAGAATCTATGATTTCCATAAAGGCCAGCTTTATTTCCTTACACACTGTGCTTGTTTGTAGATGCATTGAAATCGCTAACCACTGACTGTAAATAAACCCAGATTCAGGGCAAGTATGAATGAAGTTAGAAAGAAGAAAACGTTTTTGAGCGAGGTCTATTAAAAACGCTAAATGCCCCAACATGTCCCATGAGCACACAAAGCCTGCTGTTTGCTGAAATACGGTGTGAATGAAAGGCTTACTTGCGTTCTGTTATTTATTAATGCCCTCACAATGTGTGTGGTAGTCACCATTGTTTCAGGGAATCAATGTAATCCACAGGCAACCTCAGCACCAGCTTGCATCTGGCCTGATGTGTCTGTTTGTTTATCCCAGAGCATCTCTGATTGCCTCAAAGGTCACCCTGTTGAGTTCCCTTGCATCTAATTGTATACACTCTTGTGAACTCGTATACTAAACAAAAAAGTAATAAAATATGGAAATGTCTGCAGAAACAAAAATACTAATCACAAAACACAATCCTTAGCAGGAGAATGTGAAAACCCAGAGCAGCTTGATTATATTGAGGTGGGGGAGGCCGTCTTTTGACTGTTTACCTTTCACACTATGTGCACTTCGCTGTCCTGCTGCACTCCGGCTACAGACGAGCTGCCAAGCCACACCGTTCCACTTTATCCAGGATCAGAGGCGTGTTTACGAAAAGAAGACTTAATTGGTCATATTATGCCATTAGGAGCCCTTCAGTGTGAATTCTAAAGCTGAAAGAGGCCCCAGTTAATGTATACAAAGTGTGAAGTGCAACACCAGGCTATAACAATAATGCCTCCGAGGCTATAATTGCCCCACCGAGCTGTCAGCTTTAAAAGTTGATGCAAAACAACAAGTAAATTGCTGTCTTTCAAGGGGAAACAAATGGCAAGGGTAGATTCTAAGTCAAACATGTCATCGTGACTCGTGCCGTTATTATACTGACGTGGTCCGACAAATAAATCAATCAATCATTTATGCTTGAAATAATTGCACGATACAGCTGGGGTCCTTTAGAGAATAAGCTGGATTAATACATATCCACAAAGAGAACAATAACATACAAAAAAATGACTTTTTTTTTCCCCAGTAGTGTGTGTGCCGGTGTAGCACTTCTTCACAAACCCACCGTATAAAAGAACTACTTCCCAGCATGAATGTGGCAGTTGGACCCAATCAAAATGCACACCGCAGGCAGGTGTTGTTATGGTGATCACTGTAAGGAACAGGCAGTCAGAGTGTGTGTGTGTGTGTGTGTGTGTGTGTGTGTGTGTGTGTGTGTGTGAGAGAGAGAGTGTGTGGGGGAAAGGGGAAGAAAGGGTGACTGTCATTTTCTCTCATAACCCTGTCATTTCGATGTGTAGTTGCAGGACACCAAGGAAGTGAGATGGGTGGTGATGGATGCCTCTTATTATGAACGAGCTTATGCTAAATTCGGTAACAGCGGCTAGGAGTGGCGCCTAAAGGAATCATTTTCTGCCAGCCACTATTTCTTTCGATTCACGACATAAATCAGCCTTCCTCTGTGTTGCCTTTCATCAACGGTCATGATGTTGGCTTTTCATTTCGGCTTCTAATCGTTAACAGACCGTGTTGATTTTTTTAACGGAACGGGAAAAATCTCTTCGGTCAGCCCGATCTCATGCGAGCGCTCGTGCTTGTGCTAACTTCTCTTCTTTGAGCGCCTGATGATTCATTTCACGTAATCCCTGACTCCCATCAGAAGGCGTCCAAAAGCCTGAATATCAGCATTTGCTTGCCATTGAACTCTGGACTGAAATGTTCCTTTAAAAAAGGGTAACATTCCTGATCCTTTGGCCACTCAAAAGTTAGTGGTGACACTGACAGCATATGTGACGGCTTGGTAAGGCAGTTCACAGTGTCTTGAGCAGAGGTGTGTGTGTGTATAGAATAACTAAACAAGCGAGACCATTTTTGAAAGTAAAAATAGACACACGGCAACACTTGAGCGCAATCTCATAAAGAAAAATAGTGAAATAACAATAATAACTATAACAGTAACGAGTCATTTGGAGCAGTCAGCATGTTGTGTGTTTGATTATTTAAAAAAAATGAACCCCTGTTTGACATCCATCAATGTAGTACTGCAAACTAATGTACTATTCAATTATTCAGGTATTTAAATAAACTTAATGAAGTAAATATAGAGTCAAACTCTCTTATTCTCTCTTTCATATAGATATAATGCAAGGGTGACTGAAATGATCCTTGTGGAGGAGGGGGACTACCACATACAACATATACTTTAGAGCACAGTAAAATTCTTGCTACATATTTCCCAGCTTGACAGGGGGTCAGCCATAAACCAGTGCCCCTGGAGCAGAGATGGTTAAGGGCCAAGAGTCACAGCTTGGCAGTGCTGGAACTTGAACCCCTGACCTTCATATCAGTAATCCAGTGCCTTAACCATTGAGCTACCACACGTGTGTAGGACCCGTGGCACCAATACATGACCACAATAGGGATGACACTTTATCAGCAAAGCTTCAACATGTCAGTCAAATAGCACAGAATGCTAGGACAGCATGCAATGCATAGCCAGTTTGTCTTTGGTGGAAACTATTTCTACCGAAAGCACTCGAAAGCAAGGCCTTGGATTAAGACGATTCCATAAGGGAGAAAGATAATCCAGGGGTATATGTATGTGTGTGGGGGGTTTTGTGGCAGAGCCTTCTGAACAGCTACCAGGATCCTTATGCCAAACTCTGGGCTTGAGGCCAACCTCCCATACACCCTGTTGTCTGGATGCCTGGGTATCTTATGCTGGAAATCAATCAACACATGATATAATGTAGCCATAAGCAAAAAAGAATAAAAAATAGTAGGGCATTAGGAGTATTTCTGCGCTGCCTTTAACAACTGAAAAGACCACGTGTATGAATAAACCCTAACAAAAGAAGGGTACTGTATTTAGACCTGGCATTTGACAGACGCCATATTTCCAGGAAACCTTGTCCCAAGTAGGGTGCAGCTGAAACTGCGTGCGTAACAACAAGCATGCCCATCTGGTGCAGGAATAAACCTGACAAGAAACCTTGTATCCCAAAATCCATTTGCTGAGCTCACATCTTTTTCCACTCGAGTAATAATGCATCTTTAATCAACCTTATATTAAAAACATTTAAAGAACCACTGACTGAATTGGGGAGAATGTTGCTTTAATGTTTACATCTCATTAGAAGTGTTAACACTGGTGTAGAGGGTTTTTATGTTGTTCTTATTATTATTATTATCATCATCACTGCTGCTATGGTAACAATCAGCACTCGGTCTGAAACCACCTAAACACATATAAAGCTGCACTGGCCCTGAAAATAAGAGACAACAGCAGCCTATCTTGAGCATTACGAGTCAATAAAAGACTGATTATAATTATTATAGTTTCTTTGCCATTGTTTAGAAACACATCACACAGATCCTTTATTACAGTGCTTCAGATATAGCAAATGCCACCGCCGTCCAGTGAAGCTTCTGACGTGGACGTCTGTGGTAAAAAGCTAAATTAAATCCTGACTGCTGATTTCTTTCTACAGAAAACAATTTGATAGTGTGGCCGCTGCCCGTCACGCCATCTGTAGACAATAAATCCATTTAAATGCAAATTATACATGCCTGAGGTCTAATTTTCCTTTTTCTCGCTATGAACTCATTGGAATGCGCCGCATTAACGAGTGAGAAAAAGGTGTTTTGTTGTTTGGCAGCAGAACTTTCTGCACAGTCAAAATTATTATGCGGTTTTGTTTCATTGTGAGTTAATTCATTGCATGTTTTTTTTTTTTGGCAGGACAATTCTCAAAAGTAAAAAAAAAACGGCTTTTCTCTGTCTGCCACAAAGCTAGAATAGTTTGTTTTGATGAGCATGGCTCTCTCTCACTCTCTCTCTCACAGTATTGTCTCTTCTCAAGAGACAATACTATAGAAATAAAAACTGGATATACTTTAGAGTAATCAATGTGCAGCCTTTAAAGCAGTACAGATTTACTGTCCTCTATAAATAACTCAACATACTGCCATTATTGTCTAAATAACTGGCAACAAAAGTGAACAAAACTGGGTGTAAAGTGTCAATATTTTGTGTGAGCACCATTGTTATGGAGCACTGCCTCAATCCTCCTGGGCATGGAATTCTCTAGAGCTGCACAGGTTGTTGCTGGGATCCTCTTCCACTCCTACCATCACCACCGCCATGTTTGACTGAAGGCAAGACACAATTTTCTTGGTACTTCTCACCAGGACCACCACACATGCTGGACACCATCTGAGCCAAACAAGTTTATCTTAGTCTCATCAGAGCACAGGACATGGTTCCAGTAAATCATGCAGGACAGGTTGTCTTCAGCAAACTGTTTGTGGTCTTTCTTGTGAGCTATCTTCAGAAGAGGCTTCCAATTTCCTATTGGGATGAATAAATTACCTATCTATCACCTTCTGGGAAGGACTACGGCCATGCAGTGCATGGAGTATGATCCGAGCACTGTCAAGCGGACCTTCGACCTCTACAACCTCTAAAGTGATGCTGGCAGCACACATGCGTCTGTTTTTTAAAACCTGCTTCTGCACTTGAAGCACAGCATGAGAACTTCATTTTTATTTGTATAGCGCTTTTAACAATGAGCATTCTCAAAGCAGATTTACACAGATCATGTGGTGATAAAGGATGAATAAGATGTTCTTTATAAGTGTAAGTTTGCCCCTGATGAGCAAACCGGTGGCGACTGTGGCAAGAGAAAATCTCTACTTTGATGGACTCTTGTGAGGTCTGTTCCGAGTGGAACCCGTCTTGAAAAACCTCTGTATGACCCTGACTGCTGTACTGTAACTCAGTTTCATTGTGTTACAGATCTTCTTAAAGCCTCTGCATCTTTGTGAAGAGCAACAATTCTATTTCTCAAATCCTCAGAGAGTCTTTACCATGAGGTGCCATGTTGATCATCCAGTGATCAGTATGAGAGAATTGTACTCAAAACACCAAATTTAAATTTTCTAATTTTAACTGCTTTAATACAAGATATACAAATGTATGGTCCTGTCAAGCAGAAAAAAACATGAACATAATGAATTGGACATGTGGATTTGCACGGTTACACGACATCCAGCTGTTAGCACTTAAGGTGTACTCACTTTTGTTGGCAGTTATTTAGACAATAATGGCTGTATATTGAGTTATTTTTTAGAGGACAGTTAATCTATACTGCTGCACAATCACCACTCTAAAATATATCCAAGATTCATTTCTATAGTATTGTCCCTTGAAAGGAAACACTAAAATGTTGCTGAAGTGTGAGGGGTACACTCACTTTTGTGAAATACTGTCTGTGTGTGTGTATATATATACACACACACACACACACACACACTCACACACACACATATATATGACCCATGGCCCACATTAAAGCAAGAATAGCTGATGGAGTAATCCGCACATTTAAGGATGAATAGTTTCTAGTTATTTTCAGGAAATCTGCAGGGAGTTTTTAAATGAGATTACTTGCTTTTTGTCCCATTAATTTCCATGCAAAAGTCCATTATGTTCCAAAGCAAGTCATGAAAGAAAAAAAATGTTGGAAATGGAAACTTTCATTACTTTTGGGCGTTATTTAACAAGCAGCAGATAATTCAATTTGTTTTTGGGTGTTGTTTAAGGAACTTTTTTTATTATAGGTTTTTTTTTTTTTGCGGTGGTTGTTTGATTGAATGTTTTTTCAATGTCGCTAAAAGCATGAGGAACAGCAAGCCTAGCCTCAGAATTTTCGTCCGGCATCGTTAGCAATAATTGCCATTCAAATATATATTTGTCTGCTTATAAGTCTGTATAAGCGAACAAATCGATGTGTGTATGTCGCTGATTCAGACATGGGGAGTAGGGAATAGAAATGTACCCTGTTGTGGCACATATTCTCATCGCAGACACTAGTTTCTCAGACTAGAATGATTCAATCTCATGCCTCTAATTCCCCTTCACTTCTCAGACTGAGATACTCCCCTCTGCTTATTACAGTCAAATCGTCACATCTCATATCTGTCAAGCGCAGACGCTTCCATCAGGCGTGCGTGGGTGTGCGGAGAATGCAAACCATTACTAAAGCATTTCAAATATAAATAACAAATGTCAATGGGACTAAATTAAAATTTCAACAGTCCATTAAGCCTTCATGTATTTTAGCAAACGACTAATAAGCAATAAAATCGGGCCTCGTTTTAAACCAGTGGCCTCGTATAAGAGCACGGAATGCTATAATACTGTTGTGCTTAACTGCTGCTTATATTTCCCAGAGAACTTAATGCATGTTCGCTGTATGATAGCCAGTGTAGTCACTGTAAAGCCTCCCCTCCCGCTTAGTCAGAGCTTCATTACAAGAGACCCCGCCTGCTTCCTGTCATCTTCCATTATCTTCAAGGAGAGGAGAGACCACAAAACCAGGAAGTACCACAGTGCACCAGGTGCTGCAAATCCCATGACACACTCAGACTCTCTAAAAAAAAAAATTAACTACTTTTAATCCTTTACAGTGCTTTATATTATAAATAATCACAGTATAGTGTTATTTTTCGAAGGGGAAATGATGCTCAGATGTATTAATGCTGTATTAATTTCAAAATCCAGAACTGTTTGTACCCTGGTGGGCAGTAGTCATGGTGAGTGATCAAAATGAAGTGTAACATTAATATAATATTCTAGAGTTAATTTTATATATATATATGAGCTGAGCTCAAACTATCTAAGACAATGCTAAAAAAAAATCTAATAATAGTTTATAGAGCTAAAACTCAAAAGTATCCCTGTACTGTGATATAATGAACCACATCCTTGTACTGTGATGTTGATGATCCACATATGTTCTACAACGGTATTACTGTGATCTATGGTCGGGTGGAGGAACGACCCTACTGAGTCAGTGTGTACTTGTGGTACCAACAGAAACAACACAAAATGTAGGATCATGGTTTTGTTACCACAGAGGGATGTACAGCATCAGCACTTACATATACAAAAGTGCATGATAAGACAAATCAGTGCAAATCAAAGCAAACGTGATACCGCAGGCATTAAGCTTGTTATATGTTAAAAAGTTGAACGAGTGCAATAAAGACGTCAGCGATCCTGCAACAAATTCATACTGTATCTACACTGAAGGGTGGAGCGTTCCAAATAAACTGAGCTGGTCCCTGTGGACCTGTGGATGTGAGGAGCCTGAAAACGACAACTCGTGCCTATGAAAACATAATCAGGGCCGCACTTAGCTCAGCTTCAGAACAACCCGGTGGAGGTCAGCACCCTCCGTAGCATTGTAAATTGCATCTGGCCAAGCCAGGGTCCACAGAAGTCCACTAATGCATGCAAATAAGGTCTGAAGGGCCCTTGGTGCCATTAAACATTCAGCAGCTCAACCTGATGCATTTTACATTCTTTCCTTTCTCGCGCGACACTACACTTTCGCTTTATCCTCCAGCTGCTCGTCGGGGGCCCGAAAATCAAACGCAGAGAAAAGAAATTGGAAGGAGAAGTATTTGGAAGCTTTGTCACATTAATGATTGACAGCAGGATTGTTCTGCTGCTGTACTCTGAGCTCTGCATGTGACTGCCAGTATCGACTTAAAGTTCTAGCAGCCGAGGCACATTCAACTCATATTTCCCTGAGCTCCTACTCCTTCGTGCTCTCTCTCTCTCTCTCTTCTATCATTCTCTCTTTGCTGGTATATTAAATGTAGCCTTCAGGCAGATATGAAGTGAAAGTGTGGATGGAGTCTGACTGGATTTTAGTCTTTTAGTGTCATGATATTTGGTGTACTAGCTAGTCTAATACAACTGCAACGTGTCAAGTTCTCTTACAACAGGACATTATATTAAGCAGCTACGGTCCTTTTAAAAAAAATGTTTTTTCAAACTTGTATCATCATCGCAGCAGAAATAAATAGCTGCTCCTGTTATCAGCACAGCCAGTAAAATAAACAGGAATGCTTCTGTTGCAGTGACTGTGCACCGGAGCTTTTATTATCAAGCTGCAATAGGAGTGACTCTGAAAGGAACGATATGGAATCTGCAGCCTCTGACATAATGAGGACATTTATTTGCTCACCTCCATCCTCGGCCGGCCCGGCCCGGGGAGACTGCAGCCCGCTGGAGCCTATTGACTCACCATGGCAACAATCAGCGACCACAGAAAGGTCAAATTCTCTATATGAAGTGAACGGCAGGAGCGGAGCTAAAGAGCAGTATAGACACTGAACATTCATAGTGTTGAATCCTAAAGTGGGAAAAGAAGAGAAATGGCACAGGCTTTGTGAAACAGGTTATTAGATTTGGAATTAATTAATTAATTCCAGGTTTATCTGCCATTACAGTTTCACAAAAGTTCCATCACACCATCTCTCTTTTTTCATAGGTTCCACTATTCTTCGTTTTCATTTCCAGCGCAATGCCTGATCCATGTGTTATGTGTGGAAGCAGTGCTTTTAATACGAGCCATGAGGCCTGAGGCTTTTGGGATGAATCTGCAGGCCCGAAAGCACTGTAATAATGCCCAGCATGGTCCAGGCAAATGCCACTATTAACTTGTTTGTTCAGCAAAGACGAAGGGCATCTGCTGAGAATTACGCTAGCTCAATGCCTGACCCTGTCTCAGTGAAATGAGAACATTTTGTCATTCTAAAAGCTTTTATTATTCTCTGAATTCATATGACTCGCGGTAGCAAATGATACATCTAATTTTACAGCACCCTCAGGATGCAGTGATCAATACTCACAACTGTCATTTCCACACACTAAGATGAAACTAGTTTTGTTTTGTTTTTTTACAATATGTGATTATTTAAAGCAAAGCAGCAGTCCATCTTTCAGATGTACACGGGGTAAAAGACTTTTTGCCTGCTGCTGAACTACTAAACTTATCCATTGTTCAGAAAAAGAGCATGTCAGAGCGTGACTTTCTCGAAAGCAGTTAAATAGTTCCACCAGAGTCTTTTACTGCCGTGTTGTACTGCGCGGATCGCCTGCCTCTATCCACTCTATATCGCTGTTATGGCTCCTGTGGGAGCAGGGCCTCGAAGGCATGGGGGACTGGAAGGACAGGAGAGTTGGTGGAGAAAGAGAGAACGAGAGAGAGAGAGAGAGAGAGAGAGAGAAAGGGAGGGCATGAGAGGGAAATGGGACAGCTGGCACACTCTGATAGGAGGGGGAGGGGAGTTGAGGGGGTTGCCTGTGCAAGCAGCAGGCTTTGGGACGCGAGAGAAAGGGAGAGAGAGAGGGAGGGAGGAAGGGAGGGAGAGATCGCTTTTTTGTGGTGGAGAGAGGCCAGCAGATGGACTCCTCCAAACAATAGAGCAGGGACAGATGCAGCTACAAAGATGCAGCCACACAGAGGCGAGTGCGGCCCTTGTACTCGAGTGTACCAGCACCCAGCGGGACATGATGGCGGTGCTGCAACTTCACACAGACAGCCTTTATTTCTCTGAAAGAGGCATTATTTCTTTAAGAGAGGCGAGAAGGAGGAGCTACTGTGCAACAGGGCACCAGAAAGAAACAAACAAAAGAGCACGGGTTGTAACTTTCTTATGCCACCCCTAGAGCCCTCATTTATTAACAAAGCCCTACGGACAGCCGGTAAATCCCCAACTAGCTCTTAATCCTGCGCTCCAGCCATCATCTGTCATGAATAAACAACCAGATCAGCAGGCAGTTTGAATTACCTCTACGCATTAGACAGTTTCAGCATCACTACAGCAGTGGTCAATCTACTTAGGGTCTCTGAAGGTTGTTTTTTTTCCTTTTCTTTTAAACATGTCTCAAGACAGACTCTGGTATTCTATTCAAGCAGTCCATTTACTTTTAAGCAATAAAAAACAATGTCCCATGTCAGAGTCATAAAAGGCATTTTATTCAATACATTTGAAAACTTCCTATGTAAACCCTGAGGTTAGTGGAGACAAAGGGATCGCAATGCCTCTGTTCCTTGCGCCCGAGGCAGCGAGTTGGTGCCTCCTTTCATTGTAATAGGACAGGTCTGACGAGGGGGGGGGCCAAAACCAGCAGCAACCATTAAACGAATGACGTTACAGCTACGCTGCTACTGAATGTGCCTGAAGCTCGTCATTCAGGGAAATTGGGAAACTGTAGTGTGGACATGCTAAAATTTTACTTATTATTTTTTCTTCGACAAATAGAGTCCTCCAGAGTTGCTGTAACATGTCTCATTATACAGTGACATTTAGAGTCAAAAATCATCACAATCAATATGGAAAAGTCTTGATGCCATATGGCTGTCACAGAAAACTAAATAATCCAGAGTCTGAATCAACACCATCCAGGGTAAACTTTTATTCCTAATTGATTAGTCTGAATCAAATCGGAATTAATACTTTTTTTATTTCGTTTTATTACGTTTGATACGTTTGTTTGCTGTAATTAGGTTTCACACTGCTCACATTGAAACAAGGCAAAAGTGTGGAGCACTAAAAAAACAAAAATTTAAACTCTTTATACATTAGTTGAAATACATCAGCGATACAAAATCAAACAAGCTTCCACCAAATACACAGGGAAATGATTTGTTTCCTCTTTGTTTGTTTGTCAGACAAAATATACAGGACACATGGCATTTCTGAAGCGGTACAGTTCAGTGCCTCACGGCTCAGTTTAGTAGCTCACATTTAAAGGAAACGCTGGCAAACTCAAAATATAACAGGTTTGATCCTCCTGTAGTTAGGTTGGTTCAGAATCGAATCACTTTTTTATTGTGCTAGAGTTCGCTTAGAGTCACACTGAAACCAATTTGCTCATGAGAGTTCATTTGTTCCCCACCCGAGTACAATTCACTGTGTTCAAACCTGCCCAAACAAACCACAGCAAAAAAAGAGAAAAGACATCAGGGTACCATTTTTTACACAGCACGATCAGAACTAAATATATTTCATTGTATGTGTGTGTGTGTATATATATATATATATATATATATATATATATATATATATATATATATATATATATATATATAATGTGCATGTGTGTGTGTGTGTGTGTGTGTGTGTGTGTGTGTGTGTGTGTGTATGACAGGCCGAGTGTGCGGCTCCATGCATTCAACGTTTAATGAGTCTGAGTTGCATTTGGAGAAGAAAAATTGCCAAATAATAATAATCTGGAAGATCTGAGGTAAGACCATATTACATGGTGCTCCAATTGGACACTTTTTTTTAAATTAAACACAAGACCCTTCTGCAGCCCAACATTGTGGCCTTTCTTTTTCTTCTCCTCCTTTCTCTGTTATATCAATAGAAATCTAATAGCACCCATATTAGATGCTCATTCTTTTTTTTTTTTTTTTTGTATTACAGCCTTCACTATGAATTTCAGTCAGTAAATGAAGCACACCTGAGCCGGTTGATTGTTGCCCAGCTTTTCCCATGTTTGTGCTGGATTCTTCAACAGCACCTGCAATTTTTTTTTTGGGTGCTGGCAACGGCTCAGCGCAACACATTCATTCGGGGTGCTGGCAGAGGAGGTAGTGACATAGTCTTCCTTTTCTCATCTAGTCTTCTTGTTATTAATGTCTGATGGTGAGTTGCTGCGTAGTCACTCGCCATCTAGAGCGTGACGGCGGCTTTCAATATCAGAGCATTGAACAGAGCCCATCAGCAAATATTGACACGGAGGATTTGAATGTTCATTTCGTTCCTGGCAGAACATGCGTGATGTGCTTGGATCTGCCGGAGAGATGGCATGCTAGATATGGGACGGTGTCTGAATCTTCGCTGTCTTGCAGGGGCTTGCCAGGAGCACGGAGAGGTTATTGGTGTCGCAACGTGTGGCTGCAGAAGGAATACGCGCCCGCGTGAACACGCTCCAGGAAAATCATTATTCTGCTGTCTCACTTGCTCCAGTTGAAACGTGTCCTTCAATAGTGCTTCTGTCAGATCTGGTTCAGCTGGTGGAAAAGCAAAGCCACAATGCCTATATTCCACTCAGATTTTTTTTTTTTTATATACATTTTCATACAGTCTCTCACCTCTGGGACTAACTTATTTTTTTCCTCAGTCCATTTAATAGAACCATGACCTTGACACTGGGTTAAAGTTTTATGTTGCGCTTCATATTCGAGCCTGTACACTTCTGTAAACACTTTGTTTTTACTACATTAATGGGATCTTAGTAACATTTTCTGAGTGACTATGACTGGCGCCTATCTTACAGCAAACACACCTCCATCCGGTGTACTGTATTTTTCAGTATTTAAACCAGGAAACATGGACCAACCTTTACTCCCAAACCCACTTTACCATCCCTCATCGACATGCTCTTCTCTCGCTTAACAGGAGGCCTGGAGTGCACATAAAAAACAACTGGAATCTTTGCGTGAGCCATTATTGTTCATCCGCGATCGCTTCGAATTAGATCTCCAAATCAATAGGATGATTCAATATTTAATTTGCTCATAGCAGGTGACGATTCAGTGCCAGGCATGGCCACCTCTTTCTCAGTAACAAATAGGCACGTTGAAGAACAAGAGCCTTCGTGTTGCAGCCTGCCCGGGACAAGGTGAATGGACACTCAATACAAACCAAGGGGGCCAGAGAAGCTCCCACAAAGACCATTAATTGTTGTCAGACAACAGGAATAGAGGAAATCGACATGGGGAAGAATGGGAGGGGCGAGAAGGAGAGAGAGAGAGGAAAACTCATCGACACCGCAACAAGACGGGCCCTGAGCTTCAGTGAACTACAGCCATCGCACTTCTCTGCATGCACTAGCACGCTCCAGAGAATCGTTTAACAACTTCACTTTGTGCCTTCAGATGACTCTCTCTATTTATCGTCCTCCTTAGCTGTGCCTAATGATGCCTTTGGGAGGAAACAAAGAAAGGTGTTTCACACTTCAGACGGTCATTACGCTGCTCACAAAGGATCTCAATAATGCAACAGCTACGCTTTCTAGCACATTTGAGTTTAAACTGACAAAGTAACAAACCTGCCGAGAGATTGTGTGTGCAAGAGGACTATAAGAGCAAGGCGATGCCTGTTTAGACGTTTCGCAGGCACTATGGCATCATTCACAGCACACAGGTTGTGTTCTGGGTAATGACATCGTTCGAACCCTACATGGAGGACATTAGATCTGAAGATGTAGCTCATTCTACCGATATAGTAGTGAGATCTGTGCTTATAACCAGGCTTAGATTTCTGGAAACGATATGCCAAGCTTCCTGAAGTTGACAACCTGTATTTAAGCTGTAGACTTTTCTGGACTGCCACATATACACAACCGGAGTTCTTTATATGGTTATGGTCTTACACACACACACACACACACACACACACACACACAAAACATTAGTTGCTTCTCTTACAATTCATAGAGCACCCACCACTACTGAGCTCCAAAAAACCTCATTATGCCATCATGTTGTTAAAAGGTTGTCACACTGGGACGCTGAGATAAATCTAAAAAAAAGAGGATTCTGGCTGACACTGCGCTGTCTGTCGTCTGTAGACAACAACACAAAATGCAAATATATCCATTTACAGGACAACCTGTAATAGGAAACAAGATTTTTTTTTCAAAAATCGACCTCAGTTACACACACTGATTCACTGCAACAATTATGCACCAATCAGGAAGCATGCACTTTGTTTTAATTAGGCATTTCCCTCCAGTATTACTTTTAAAATCCTTGGGTTATGTAGGGGAAATTCTCAAGGCTGGATATATAAACCTGCCACCAAACAAGAATGGAGACTAACTCGTACCACATAATGAATTGTAGCTCCTGCTGAAATTACACTGACACGTAATGAATTGAAGACCTAATGAATTGCCTTTTTCCCCCCCACAGTTCCTTTATCATACTTTTTTTAAAGCGGCACAGGAGCCATTTAAGTGTGTAACGTTTTCCTGGTCTGCATAAACGCTTTCCCGTCATGCCCAATCTGACTGAGGCAGACTGGTAACTGGTTTTAGATCCTTGCGGCGTAATCGTCCAGAATCGGCTTTGCTGCTGGAAAGTTCCATTTAAATCTTAGCTTCATAACGGAGGAGGTGTTTACCTTCCCCTTGTTTAAGCTCGTCCTCTCTCTCTTGCTTTCTCACTCTCCTCCTGTTTTATGTCTATCATTATAGTCTGACATTTGTCATATTTACAATATATCTGCTCACGAACCGTGCTTTCTCTCACGCGCTTGTCTTTACGGCAATATTTATACCTGTTGCTGTTGTAATCTCATGCCTATATACACATGCCAGTATCCTGGGAGTCATGTGAGGAAAAATTGGAAAACGAATATATTGTCACTTGACTCGGGCCTAATGGAATGTGTGTATATTCGTTGTCGGTTTGAGAGTGTGTGTGTGTGTGTGTGTGTGTGTGTGTGTGTGTGTGTGTGTGTGAGAGAGAGCGAGAGAGAAGGAGAGAGTGCGGAGGAGGAAAAAAGATGGATAAATACGACAGGCTTCATTTTGTATGCATTGCTTTCCTCACTAGGGAAATTTATAAGCTGAAATTCTGATAGTTTCCAAATCAGTTAGATTGGAAACAGAGACCTGCAGTATCAGAGGGATCACTCTCCTGTAAAGCTGCAGAGTCTTTCAGCAATGGTGCTGTCTACATCCTTTTTGAACATACAGCACCCTCCCGAGTTCAGCTGCACCTGTATTGATTGCTACCTGCATTAGCACATATGATTGTTCGCAGTCACTTCGACAGACTATCGACGGACTGGATTGCGCAATTACACCGTGCCGGAGCGGTCACCGAGGACGTACGCGCTGTCGCGCTCGCTGCACTTATTCATTCTGTTGTCTCATCACATTGCGCTCTGACTCAGATAACGTCTAACACACCAAAGCTCCTGGAGAGCTGTGCAAAGGCTTGAGGATGTGCCGAGTTGTAAACGCGCCTTGAAATTCAGTATTACTGAGGTCGGATTTGACTCCTTATACCCCTGTAGCATGGACTGTGAAATATCCCTTCTAACGTTTTCAAAGCAAAAGCGTTCATTTGTTGTGTAGGATTGAATTCAACTATAAAGATTTGTACTAGTGTGGTGTACCTCAGTGACATACCTATAGCGATGGAGCTTCTATTTTCTCTAAAGTGTACTGATTAAATGGGAAAAAACACAGGTACTCAACTTATAGCTAAGAGCTAATAAGATAATGGTCTTTCATAACCAAAATGGTTTTTTTGTGAAGGACAAACGTGATGTGCAACTCGCGCTAGCCTGCTCGTTTCAAATCATTTACACTAGTGTTCGAATGATATGCTTTAAAAATGAAATCGCAAACGGGTTAAGCAAACATTAATTTCTCCTCTCACCGATGCAAATAAGGCTTCTGCTCCCTCAAGGCCTAAGGAATAAACAGACAGATTGTTTTCCTCCGTTTTTTCTTTTTCATCTTGTCTCGAAAAACTTCCAACTTGTCTGCGCTGTAAAGCTCAGCTGTTTGTCTGCGCTCTTAAAGCGATCGCACAGGCCGCTGTCTGCAGGGAACACATTTGTAACGTTTGGTAAAATGTGCCAGGGCTTTTTCCTGATGAAACTCAACACATGTCTCGGGGGATCCCCTGTCTTCCTGCTTGGGAAACTTTTCCAGAGTCTCATACGAAGCAAAAAAAAAAAAAAAAAACCACACAGTACATCTCCCTGGCTTGTCGTAAATCGTGTCAGCGAGCCGAGCAGTGCTGCCTCGGGTGAGACGTTATTAGAAAAACTGTAGGCTTGATGCGACATGGGTGAAATATGAAAAGGCACCAGGAAGCACACAGTTGTCCCCCTGCGACAGCCGTTCTGCATGCTACCTAACACAGCCACAGCCTCTAGCATGCCCCGACATGCTCCTCGCCAATTAGTGAGTGCAGGAAACTGTGAAAACCCGACCATAGGTGCCTTATTACTGCTCTAATATTCTCTTAGCGTAGGAAACTTGCGGCTGTTTATTTATACGCCGATTAAATCTGCATGCGCATCCTATAATTCTCATTTCGAACAGTGAATTCTTTTTAATTCCCTCTCAAGAAAATCCATTTTCAACCGCTGCTTGCTTCCACCGCAACTTGTTTTGATCTTTCCAGATGAACTACCGCGGTCCTGTCACTCTTCGCTGTTAGGCCTCTGGGTGACTGTGCATATTCTGAGCACCTCTATTTTCATCTTCCCATGGGAGCAGACGAGACGCCTGTCTCCAGGTTCATGCATCCCACTTCATCTCTAGCCATTTGCACCAGGCCTAAATTGCCATTTCATTAAGGGAGAGAAAATGGAATTTTTTCTCCTTTTTTTGTGTGTGTGTGTGTGTGTGTGTGTGTGTGTGTGTGCGTAAGGTTTTGCTTGTTATGACAGCCTGGATAACAAATCACAAAAGCAATATCTGCTCGTCGTCTGCCGTCCGCTCAAATACTGTCTGTGTAATCAATGTGGAGAGATGAAGAAACCTTTCTCTGAGGAGTGACGTCTATTAAAATAGCGTGAAGACCCGCACTGTAGCCCCTTCGCCTGTCGGTTCAACATGGCGCACTGTCAGGGAGGCCTGTATTAAAAGCGCACCTTTTTTTTTCAACCGCACCATTTTTAAAATTCATTTCCGAGCACAAAATGCGCACTCCTTCAATTTTCCTAGTGCATTTGCTAACATCTATTTCCAGTGGAATGATTTTTTTTTTTACCAAAAACCCAAAAAAAAATCAATCTCACTCCAAATTTGATTTATCTCCGGAGAAACACATTTGGAAAGCATCATACCAGGGTTTCTCAACACGTCCTCTCGATGCCACGTGTCATTATAAATGAGAAATAAATTCACAGCATGTGAGTGGATTTCTACTCCACACCTTAAACACCAGTCTGTCAGGACGATAACAAGTATGGAATTGTCCTTTTTTTGCTTTTACTCTTTTTTTTTTTTTATCTCTTTTTGAAACATCATCTGTGTAAATGTAAAAGATTGAAACATTTTCTACAGACTTCGTTTTCTTTATTCAATACTTTCCTTTATGACAAGTTAAAGCTCGAGTGCTCCTTCTTTTGGGAATACTCGCTATGTGATTGTATATTGCAGACAGCCTTCATGTCACTGGCTTCACCCCCTCTTTCATTCTCATTTCATCTGGGTCACTGAGGGCTGCCTGACTCCTCCTGGGTAAAGGAGAGTCCTGATATTCCACTCCACTCACAGCATGAAGACTAACCTCCATCTCTGCTCGCAGCTACCCCTGGAATGGGGGTGTTCTGGAAAGGTGGGGTATTTATAATTCGGGTGTAATGAGTTGGTTGATAATGCCTGCTGCCTGGAGTAATTGTTCCAGTATACAGGAAATAATCATTTTTTTATTTATCTTAAAAAATAAACTCTTGTTTTTTTTTCCTTTTGAGCAAAAGGAAAGGCTGGAATATCATTACAGTTTGAGGAAAAAAAAAAAAAGAAAGCACAGCTCGAAAGAGTCTTGCTATAATTGTGTATTGCTTTTAATCTAGTTAACATTTTAAAGAACTTGGGGTCATGTTGTCCTTGGAGACAGAGATACTGATAATAACAGCGTAGAACAGAATTATACTCTTTTTCTTTCCCCATAGCAACCCATGGAACTATCCCTAAATAATCAACTCCAAATTATAGCTTTAGACCTATAAGATCACATTTGTTTTCATGTTTCTGTCTTATGCAGATGTGGACAAATTGTAAGCCTGTACAGGTGATCAGGCTACCGGTTTTTAATCAGCCTGTGGATTTATCAGTCACCTGCGTTTTATTCGAACTTTCACAATTTGTTATATGTTTATACCTGGTGGCATGAAGCAGCTCCAAATTCCAAACTGCTGCACTACATACATGATGGCACGACGTAAACTGGTTTTACTTAACGGATTAATCGGCTCACACAGTTACCGGAAAGTAACACGCCTTTTGGAATCAGGAAAACAAAAGAATCTACAAACGCTCACCAGATTTAGTATAAAAAAAGCAGCATTTTATAAGGTACAGGAAAATCGCGCTCATAGCCGAATAGCCAAACGCTTGCTGCTTATTTGGCGAGGACACAAGTATGATATTGTACATCTAAATTATTATCAGGAGATTCATCCATTCCAAGCACACTCATTTTTCTCAGTATTTATTTAAGCCCTTGTCCAGGTTGCCAAGTTTTCCCGTTAAATTTTGGTAACACTTTTTGCGTCGATAATCAGATTCCTGGGCAACCGAAATGCAGCAAAGGCAACTACATAAGAGTATTTTCCCCTGGTGGACTAACTAATTAATTCTATTCACCGCAATGGAGTTCAACATCCTAATTTATCTAAAGATGAGAATTAATACAAATGTGACCAGTGCATTAAAACCGAATCGTCTATAAGTCTCTGGGCAATATAATGTTTTAAGTTTCAAGCTTATTTCTCTAGCGCTTTTCACAATAGGCCTTGTCTCGACAGAATTTAAGATGTTAATATAAGTGCATTATGCGTATTTATCCCAGATGAGCGAACCTGTGGGCGACTGTGGCAAGGCGAAACTCTCTTAGATCGTATGAGGAAGAAACCTTGAGAGGAACCAGACTCAAAAGGGGAACCCATCCTCGTTTAGGCGATACTAAAATGCCGATCTACATAAATAAACTAATTCCTTTAATAAAATTGTGATAGAAAATGTCCATTCCAGAAATTCCTAACTGTTCGTGGCTTGTGAAAGCGTAAGCGTAAGAACAAATCCATATGGTAAGTGCGAGGCACGTATCATCATCATGCAGGCGCTGTTAGCCTCGGCTCTGTCACAGTGACAAATACGGAGGGTCTCCATCTTTGGGACGCGATGCAGCGAGTTCATTCACATGATGAATGCTTTCAACTTTATTTAGACGTGTTTGGCTGCCTCCTGTTTTCCCTCGCCTGCTTGTTTTTGTGTGTTTGGAGACTCCTTGCCTGCTCAGCCAGGTCAGACAATGAAAACAATAGCCAATTAAAATGATACGGCACTTTCCACAGGAGCTAAGCAAGGTGGGAACAATGCCCGCGGAGCAAAGCCAGACAAATGGATCATCAAGATTAGAGATACTAATATAGCTAATGTGGTTTAAAACAAGAGTCTGAATAAAGCACAGGGTAGCACTGTTTAATAAGAGCCAATTAAATAAAAAATGATTATATAAAATACGGGCAGTACCATCAGTGCCTAATGGTTTTAGTACGCTCGACTAGTGCGTGCTCTTAAGCATATATGAACTAAATTAGAACATTAGCCACAAGCAAAGATTTTTCCATAAGCACTATATTTACACACACTGTGTTCGTTTTTTTTAATGAACCAATTAAAGTGTGTTTGTGCTAAAACGAATAAGGCTGCTTTAATTCAACTTTCATTTCTGTAAATGCACTGAATACAGGGTCCTCCACATTTATTTGCTTTCATCATGAAAATAAGGGGGGAAATGCGTACAAAACAATAACGCATACAATAAGTGGGATTTTGAGCTCAAGGATACATGGACATTGTATGGTTCTATTTGGAAAGAAAATACCAGCCCTGAGTCTCTTCCTGTTATGAAAAATGTTGTGTCGTAGAATATCTTGGTGCTCCATAGTGAACAATTAATGTTTCTTTGTCCTGTTTGTGCAAATGGACTTCATTTCGGTTCAGGACATTTAGACCACATCTCATTGTACTGCTGCTTTCCTCGGACCAGATACCTAAACTAAGGAAGTGTGAAGCAGCACACATTTATCTCTTTCTCTGAGGCGATACTGGGAGCCTGTTTGTTTTTTTAATTGCTTTTTTTTTTTGCCATCTCTTTCCATCTTTGTTTACATTCACGGTGCTTTTGATAAGTAAAGCAATAATGGAAATTTAATTTGAGTGCATTTACATGGTAAAATGTCAACGTCTGAAAAGTTATCTTTCCCGAAACTAATGAAATCGTCCTGAATATGTAAAAGAAGGAAATAATAAACTGATAAACGCAGCACGACGTGATATTCCAGTTGTTTAAATACATATATAAATATTAAGAAATATGATGACACTTTATGAGATATAATTTTGTGGATCTGAAGTTTATAAAACAGTCTGTTGGTCTACTAATGAACCTGACCAGGATAAAGCACCTACTAAAGATGAATAAATTAATAAATTTCACATATGTATTATAAATTGTATATTATATATACCGTAATTTCTAGACTATAAAGCGCACCCATATATAAGCCGCACCCACAGAATTTTACAAATATTTTTATTTTGAACATAAATAAGCCGCACCTGTCTATAAGCCGCACTGAAACTAATGAACTTTACACAGGCTTTAACAAAAGACAGTGTCTGTTACATGGTGTAACGTGTGAAATATGTTGCGCTTCCTTTAGGAGCATAGCGGTATTTTGGGAATACCCTGGCACTGCATTTTTCCGCTATTACTGCGTGTGTGTAAGACTGAGGATTATGTCATTATTATTTTCTGATGCTCATTTCTAAGTTTCTTTGACTGACCCATAACGCTGTTGCCAAGAAAAATAAAAAAGCACGCGTTTTGGAAACCTGTCTGTGTTTATATGATTTCTGTTGCAACTGGAGTTAGCGAGTTTTAAAAAAAAGTTTTTTCTCCCGATGCCCTGCAGCTCAGAACACAGGTGAGGTGCGTTTTTTCGTTTCCGTTCGGAAATTTCATTGGTCTAAATGTTATGGGGTTCAGTTTTTGGCTTGAAGTTTGTGAAACCGGGAAAAACCCAGGAAAAAGCCGCGGGGTTCAAAACATGCACAGTATGTTTCAATTTTAACGTCAAAGAGTGGTTTGCTTACAAAAACCGCTTCAGTAGCTTAGAAGATCAACGAGATGTCACAACTTCAGGAGTGGCGATAAAAAATTTTTTAAAAAAAAGGAAGTGGGAGTTTATCTGGCCCAAATTCACCTATTAGTAGTTTCTTCCTACTGTTGTGACTAATAATTTTAGCAATTTAATTCTTAAATTTTTTTAATTGATGACTTTAGACACTTGAATCCTTGGCAACAGGTCAATATTCATCAGATTTTTTTTTACAGTATATATTATAGTAGGTATGAGTCTACAGGTCATCGACAAGATGACGGTAACATGATCTGTACGTGATGTCTATAATATAAATCAGATTTGTTTTCAGAAATCCTTTTTATTAGAAGCTGAAATCAAATGACACATTTTACACATTGCAAATTACACATTATTACACATTTAGTAAAATACAAGTCATGAACAGTATATGCAGGCTGACGGCGCTGCTTCTCACTTTGCTCTGTGGCAATGTGCAGCCCACATGTAACACGGCGCCACGTGTCAGAAGGCTACTCAATAAGCAGGAGCTTTTGGATTTACTTGCCGGTTAGTTGTGTATCTATACACATGTAATTCAAATGAATGCTAATGCCAGGCCCTAAACATCTGCATGCTGCCACTGCTTTGCTGTGAACAGCAAATCTCTTCATTCTAGCACATGCGCTCCGCTTGTTTTTTTTTTTCCAGGGCCTGCTGTACGGTTCCTCGCATGAAACAGAGGGAGCGTGTGCATAATTTTAAAAGCTGTTTTGAATTTGACCTCCATCTTGACGCTGAGATGCTACTTGTAGTCATAATCAGCTAGTCACCTCTGCCAGGGAAAACAATGATTCTCTATGTAAAGTAATGAGTCATATTATTCAGGTGTTTGTGCTGTTCTGACCTTGTTCTGAGCATTACTTTTGGATTAGAAAAAAAAGCTCTCGTACATCCTGTAGCGATGGTACAAATGACTAATACTTACGTGCACGGCAATTTTCATTCATTTTTGTTTTTCCGTTCTATTCTTGTAATTGAAAATTGTGATTAGCTCGTTTTGCGCTTTAGTAGCTATATGTGTATTCTAACTATGTCCAGAAACATGTTTGGAGATATATATACATATCTGTGTGTGTGTGTGTGTGTGTGTGTGTGTGTGTGTGTGTGTGTGTGTGTGTGTGTAAAGAAAAGGCATACTTTGCATTGAATTGTGCTATTTTTTGCCTTCGAATATGTAATTATTATGGACATTTAAACATAATCAGCTAATACAAATATTCTGCACAATCAGTGCAAACATCTAAAAATAGCAATGTTTTTGGAGAATGCTTTCGAAATGATGAAACACCTTCATTCATTAAGCCATTCTTCTTCAATATCTGGTCAGGAGCCCATGCCGGGAATACCGGAAGTGAGCTGGGAATACGCAGTAGATAGGATGTTAACCTGTCACAGTCACAGACAGTAACCGGAGCTCAGGAGACCTTGGTGCTGTATGGCAGCAACATTGCACCAGCCTGCTGCCCTAAATCTTAATGTAGGATATAAAAATAATTGCTGAATTCTAAATCAAAATCCAGAAGAATCCTGAGGGCCCTATTTCAAACATCACGGTTGACCTGGAAGAGACCTCTGCACAATGTGAACTACCTATAATGAATTGGTAAATAATTACTACAAAGTGCTGCTCTGAGTTTATACGGTATTTTGAATAAGCAAATAAAATGCTTGCCTTCCTGCCTGTTTAAACCTGGCTCGAAATGCAAGCACACAAAAGTAGCCTTGCTGCATAAAGCCAACGTATTAAATGTTGCAGTTGACCAAGACAAGGACATCGGCACAGTGCCGCACCAACAGTGAGTTTCTTGTGAGGACGGATGTATATGCGTGTCATTTTTTGTTCTGTTTACTTCTTCATTCTTTCATCTTTCTCTTCTCTTCTTTTTCACTCGCTGTCAGTGTGGGCACAGTAAAAAATACCTTTCACCCATCACTCACAGTGACCTTGTCAGGAAAAACAAATTAAAGGGCCGTTCATTATGAAGTGGGACGCTTTGTTAGTGCCCGTGTGCCTGAGCGACGAGGCAAGGACGGCCTCTCTCACTTCATCTTTCTCTAAACTCAACCCCCTTTCACCATCCTTAAGGTATCTTCAGCAGAAGAGCAAATTAAGCACATATATGCACAATCTTTTTACAAACAGTATTATTTCTGAGCATATCACATCATAATATCGCAGTTACATCATCAACAAATCCAATTCCCGAAATGTTCCTAGTCTTGTCCGGTGGACTTCCGTGAAAAGGATAGTACAGGGTTTCCGCAGGTTTCACCCAGTCAAATGACTTTTTAGGACCAATAGGAATGAAATTTAAGACCTATATCATGACACAAATGCAACTGACCTTAACCAAGTCCTTTTTTGAAGCCTAGAATCTCTGAACTTGAACTTCCCTAAAGATGAAAAATCCAAGAGAGAAATCCGGGCCGAAAACAGAAAGCTGATTGGCTGTCGCATGTTGGTCTTATTTATAGTCATAATACAAAGGATTATATTTGGAATTGCGAAAGAAAACTTCAAAACCAGTGAAAACAAACAAAAAAAACATTCCAAAGTTCTACATTTCAATGAGCATTTAGCTCTAATGGCATTAATGGATATCGGAAAATGTAGACATGTTCAAAATGATTTTAGATTTTAAATATTTTTTTTCTTTTGAAAGGCCTAAAATTTTGATTTTTTAATTATGGACTTTTTGAGACTTTTTGAGACTCAGCGGAAACCCTGATAGTAGCATTTAAGCATTAAGCATCGATACATTTAAGCACGTCGTCCTCATGCCAGTAAGTAATGGTTGTAGTAAAATATGTTTAAGCTGCTACATAACCACTCTTTTCTCCTGTCAATCACAAAGACACTATCGTTTTTCCAATAATCTAAAAATAGTATTCGTTTATCCTCGTCATGACTTGTCTTACTTTTTTTTTTGTATAGATATAAACCTTGTGAGGGTAGGAAAGTGTCAGAAGAGCAGACTTTCCTTTTTCTTAAAGACGAAGAGTTGATCACACCAAGAGGACTGCTGGGACTATTGATTAGATCAGGTGAGTGGGTGTGCCTGTATGTTAAATTCTGTCTGATTACGATGCCTTTCAGAACTAATCAGAACCTTAATCTCGGTTTGGAAATCCAGAGCACAGACGCAGTTGGCTGCGTAAGACAAACAAAAAAGGGGAATGCTCAAGTCCACGGAGAGCAATGCAGCCAGCACTAATGAAAACTATCACTTTCCCTTTCAGTTTCTGACAAGCCCTTTGCTCTCTTCCTGTAAATCTGGATGAAGCGTTATTGCAATACAGAAATGAATAACTCAAGATGGTCATCTCTCATGCATTTTTAATCCAAAATTATTCACTGCTGATGGGTGATTTAAGGGGGCTATTTACGTTTTTCTCCTGTTCGGTCTCACCAATATCACTCAATGAGTGCACAACTACTGTAAATGTACGACTATATAATCTGTTCACGTTATAAATACAGAAATACAGCGTAATCATGCTCGCTGAGTGTGCACTGTTTTATGAACTGCTGTCAGGTTTTGAAATGTACTTGTCAAGTTTTCAAAAGCTAGTGAGATTCGAGACTGGAGGTGCAGCCGTGTGGATTCGAGGGGTTTTAAATAACTATTCCAAGTTCTTGTTTTTTTCTTGAGCTTGTCTCCTCTGACGCTCTTCATCCCGGCCCTCCATGTCAGGCCACATTCCTATCGTGGAGCAATACTAACACCTGAGTGCACTCACACAAAACTCCTTATGTAAAACATCCTTGACAATAGCCCATGGCAGTCTGGATCTGTTGGAAAATAAATAAATAAATACAAGCTTCCAAACAAAACATCTGCAAACCCTGTAACACTAAACCAAGACTGGTTCCTGATTTATTTGCTTTTTTTGGAATGGTGTCATCGAAGTGCTGTATGTTGATAACACATGATACATTGTGCTGTTCAGATTTATTTAAGAGTTTCATCCATTTTGGGTCGTCTAATTGGGTGCTGTTAGTGTGTCAAAATGATTTAATGCACAAAGGTCACCTTCCAGTGCACCGAAATCCTCTGTGTAATATGGACAGGCTCGAAAACAATACATTTTATACTGTAAAGAAAGAAAGAAAAAAAGCAGCCAAGATGTTAAAGCTCAGCAAAAGTACACCAGAGAGTGGCAGTTTATTTACAGTCTTTCTTTTTTCTCTCTCTCTCTTTCTTTCTCTCTCTGAGGTTAAAGCCGAACCATAGCATGCCTATTAATAGCACGGCTGCCTCCTCTCCCGTTCTAGGAGACTACATACGAACCATGCCATCTTCTGGCTGCTAAGCTGCAGCGTGGAAACAGAAAGCAGGTCTGGTATCCAAGCAGCATAAGTGCGCCCTATCGCGCCAGGTCACGGTCCACACGCTCCAAACACCTCTCCAGCTAAACAGGTGCGCACTCGAGCGGTTTCACTTTAACACCTCATACCGCATTCGTTTTGGCATCTATAAAAACATCTGTGTTTCTATTAAAACTCAAAGAGATGCGAGAGGCGTAAATCCTTGCATTCACTAAAGACTAGAGAAAGTCATTGGAATATCATGCGTTTCGTCAGAATGTAAGTTTTTTCCCGTACCAGGAAAGTGTGAGGAGAGTCCATGGGACGATCCCAATGAAATTGCAGCTGTTGTCCCACCTGCATCACGGATCTTCCCCCTCGTTTTTACAATCCCTCCTACAAACACGGGCCTGGCTGATTGTCTCCTCCTCTTACGTACACTGTTTGATAAGCAGTCTATTTACATCCGATGTGTTTCCATCTAATCTTAGAAATGCTTCATTCAAAATTCTCCTTCCGCATTGCCTTTACTGCCACCAGCATGCGATTCACAGAAGCCGAGTGGGGTCACATTAACTCGGATGTGAACAATGATAGAAAAAGAAAGGAACATGTATTCTGAGAATAGGGATTCATGGAATCACGATCACATCTAACATGCTGTTAATGAGTCATATAGAGAAATAATGAGCTAAAGTCCCGAATTCGCACTTGCGCGCCGAGCGATCGGTGTGTTTACAACAGAAGTACCTCGTCAGTCCGGAACATTGTTATAAGATTAATTGTGTTTGAGTGCCGCTATAGAATTAGACTGTGATTTGATTATCCTTGTAGATTTAGAGAAAGAGCATGCTAATAAGCTGCAGTCCTCCTGGCCATTAAACTTTTACCTAGTGACATTTCGAAATGGCAAATGGTATGTGCATATCAAACTGTTCCTCAAAGTAATAATCAACCTTGTGTGTTTTGCCTAAAAATCTTCCATCTTATTGGCTTCTCTGACTTAATCTCGTCTCCGTGAAGGACAAAGAAAGTAGTTTTTGTTTTTCATTTTGTGTTTCTTTCAAAGCTCGTCCTCGTTTACGTTTTGGAGCTCGGCTTTGTGGGAAAGGGCGAGATGTTCAGTCTGAGGTTCTCTCTGCACTTTGTTATTATTGGCTCCTCTTGCGCCTCATTACTTCATCCTGGCGAATGCACACCAGGTGTCTAAGCATAAGTCTACAAATATATATATATATATATATATATATATATATATATATATATATATATATATACGATGAAGGCTTCAAAGAAGTTTACAGTTCTATCAGTGTTCTATAGTGAAGAACCGTTAGAGCGTCCTTTTCCAACCTAAACATCAAAGTTCAGATTTCTGCAATAGGACAAAGATGTTTGTGGCTTTGATGTGCCCTATGAAGTCAAGTGTAGTGCTGACTGATGGTGGGTGTGGTCCAATCTTTCTGGAGGCTTCTCAATCTTACTATGAAATCTACATCAAAGGAATACTGCCTTCATGCTGGCCATGAGATTTCTGTGGATTGTTTCAGGAACGGTAGAAGCAAATGTATTCGAGTCTCGTTAGGAAATCTTTGTCAGACAAATCCCACTGATTATTCTTTCAGATAGAACTGATTAGCTGGATTATTTGCCTATATATATATATATATATATATATATATATATATATATATATATATATATATATATATATATATATATATAAAAATGCCAAAGAGAAATCTATTTAAAAAATCTTTTTTTTCCAGCATCTCAATGAACTGTTACTACAGAACCCATAACTCTTTTCTAACTTGTTCCACACTTCTGCAAAGATACATCAGCATGCCTAGTCACTGGGATTTGCATTTCAAGCAGTGATTTGTTCACAAGTCAAACTTAAAATAAAGATCGATATCGACCGCCTCCTAAAACGAATCGTTGGATCCAAAACTCGTTTTGCTTGCCGAGGTGAACCATTTTCGGTGAGCTTTCAATTTCAGAGCCTGGGATTAGTGACTCGACTCTTTTTTTGGACCGACGTAGAGTACAACTGATGTAAACGGAAAGAGAATTGTGCTGTGACTTGATTGTGAAACAACCCAAGATTACAGAAACGCATACATATTGCCTGCAGCAGGGTCAAGATTTAGTTTTTATAATTATATATACTGTACGTAAGTAAGTATCGTAGAATGAAATATATAATTAGTAGCTGCCCGATTTAAATAGTTTTGTTAATTGCATGCGCAGTTTGTGACACGGCGTGCTTCATAACGTAAACCAGAGCAATACGATTCCCAACTACTTTTTTACTAATAAAGTTCTTTCCGATTTATCATTGCGATTTTAACGAACACCAGGGAAAACCGTATTTGTTACCGTTGGTATAATACACATTAAATAAGGTATTTTAAATCCAGGTTAAATGTGGTGATGGAGCTAATCACAGTAAACAGACCTGAGATTAATGTACAATATTCCAGCCAAATCGAAAGCCAAAGCTGCTAAATTCAATTGATCCATTCACAGAACATTGTCACTGTATGGTTTGCTATGTGCCCTCTAACAGCTGTGCAGATGTCCTATGCTGATAGATGTTCTGTACGTGTCACTGGCAGTGATAATTGTGTGACGCCTTATCACATCCTGCCCAGAAATAAATGCCATTACGTAAGCGTATCAAGTGTGGTGAAAAATATACGTTGCCACACAAACTGACTCCTTTCCCATTTATTCGAAGCCTTTCTGTAGTCTTTCCTGTGCCGTTTTTTTTTCAGAGTGTTTATGACACTGTAGCTTCGATTAGGATGGATTTGAAAAGATTCAATTTTGGCGCAAAAGTAGAAACGAATTATCTGCATTAAAGCAGCGATGCCTTGAGCGATGGAAGAGATTGGGGAGCAAAATCAGATGGCGAAGGGATGCCAGGATTAGATGAACAGAGGCGCAGTCCTGACAGCTCATCAGAGCTTAACAGAGACCTGATCCCCACCAACACCTCCTTCAGGCCATAAAATTCATAGATCCCACATCAAAATCATTAGACTACCAGAAATCCTTAACCAAAAATGCCACATGCTAAACGTCCACATTCATCAAGTTACCCCAATGTGGCAACGTCATGCCTGTTCATGAAATATAACATTAGAGCAATCATCATGGTTCAAATCTGGCTGCTATTCACCCACTGGCAACCTGTTGCCATTTATTTTTCCATTGACTGAACATGTTTTGCATGCTTCCTGAACCCAGGCACTATGGGAGGCAGCTCTATTTGGCACTGGCTGTTGTGATGTAACAGCCTGGCAAGACAGGATGTTGTTTTGGCCACAACCAGGAACTCTTTGTCTCCACCATGGTATACATCAGGATATAAATAATCGGAGCATCATGGGATGTGCTTGTCGTCCTGTGTCCGCTTTACATGCTTTGCCACGGTTTCATCTTGGTGATGTTTCATTTGGCGCTCTTGGCAAAGCGGGACGATTCCCCCTGGACGTCTCGGTAAACAAGGCCACTGTTGTGCTGGTGATGTTTTGAAATCTCTGCTTTCCATCAAGGACAGGTTTTCATTGTTGAAGGGTTTAACACTTAGTGCTTTCATTTGGCTTCATAATGAACTATTGTATTATAACTATTCGCATAGTTGTTATAAGATATAATGTATACTAGGTAGTGTTGCAAGGCGAGTTGCATCATAGTAAAGCTTATGATGACCATAAATAGCCCATAGATGCAGCTTACAGAGTTAGTGCCCAGCTCTAGTTCCATTCAGATATTTCTGTCTTCCAGGGAATCATATTTCTGGTTAATATCCACATTTAAGTGTTGGTTTAAAATGCACAGATTTATAACTCTGAAGAGTAAATACTTCGAAGCTTATTATGTAGACCGGACAGTGTAGGACTGCAGTGCAGTTTAGCACAGAGAGACTGAGGAAGACTGGATAAATGATTGAGTTGCAGGTTGTTACAGTGAACTAAATGACCACAGTAAGAGAGACTTGAATCTGAGGAAAGATGCTGGAATGATACCCTTGAGCTTATCGCATTGCTACCCAGTAAACCCTCTCAGCAATAGTTTCCTCGGAACAACCACGGCATTCCACACTAAGCGAGTGTTGTACAGGTGAAACCAGCTCTTTTGGAGGAAAAAAAAAGACCTCAGAGATCAAAGCAAAAGGTATTATGTAGCTTTAGGGGACTATATGCAGTGGTTAAAAGCCAAGTGTGGAATTACGATGCTTTTGAAGGAAATGCAGTGTTTTCCTGCTGTACCATTCTGCACCTTTTCATATCTACTCCAAGATGAGACGGCAGGTACGGCTGACCTAATATTTGTACTTGTGTCTGAGAAAAACATCTTGCAAAAAAAAAAAAATAGTAATAAAAAGCACCAGCAAGTCCAATCAATTATTTTAAGGGAGCTTTGAAGTCGCTCTCCAGTTAAGCACATACAGGATGCTACTTTCTGTTCTCAGCCTTTGTACGACAAGTAAAATAAAGTCTTAGAAGTTCATGCAAATGAGATGTGCGCCTGGTACATGACAAACTCCCCAAACTCTCTTAACTAACATAATTCCATGCAGTCGACATGCAGATCAGAATCAACTACAAAGCTGAAATCCTATTTGATCGAAACATTAAAAACATGATGGGATCAAATGTCTGTTATCACAACATAAACACTGTCCCAAATGTAGACCCTTATTAAAGAAATATTGCGATACACCATTACCCTGAGGGAGATCTCTGTCTATTGCTCTCTTATATCTCATTTGGTAAATGAAAAAAAAAAAATAAACAAAAATTTAAATACACATTTCACTCTTCTGGTAATGTCTGTACAGCAGAGCAAATCTATTGTTTGTGGCTGAGGAAAAAAAATCCTTGACAACCACTTCCTCACCCACACACTTCGAGAGGGAGGAAGTACAGAGAGAGAGGGAGAGAGAAAGAGTGTAACAAACAACCCTAGCTAAGAGACTGGCAGTAAATAAAAGTACACTTGAATGGCATTAAAGCACTCCACTCTCTCACACGTGGTTAAAGTAGGCCTAATTTACTTCAGAGAGGCGACAACTGTGATCCACTGACCAAATCATTTGTTGCAGAACGTATATTTGACAACATCAGATTTTCCTGACTCGGAACAAAAGAACATTTTTGGACTTGTAACATCTTACTTCATATTCCTTTAACACCAGCGTCAGTCAAGATCTCATAGGTCAGGATCCAAGCAGAAGTGCTGATTAAGAAATTTCAGTCAGCCTGATCCCGAAACACATTACTTCGTTCAGCATTAAGATATTAAGAGCAAACAGGCACTGATTCTTGTAATTACTGCATCGGGGGTTTCTCTCTTCTGCCGTAACTGTTTTTTTTTTTTTTTTTTCCCTGAATGTCTTTCGTCTGCCTCGTTTCCAAAGTCTCTGCAGATCATGATATTCGAGCAAAGCGTGGCCGTTCCACTCATGATTATTTTTCAATTCAATTGTGCAAGAAATGGATTCCTACCCTTCTGGGTCCTCAGAGAGAAAGAGAAGGAGAGAGAGAGGGGGAGATGGAGAGAGAGAGAAAAAAAAAAAAGAGGATCCCTTTTGGGAGTGAAGCGAAAGAGAAAGAGAGAGAGAGAGAGAGAGGGAATAGCCGACAGACAGATGAAGTCATCTTTGAAAGTGTTGGCCTGCTCTAATAAAGTAATCCTATAGGTCAACTAACGTGATCTAATCTTGTTACCTTCTTACTCTCCGCCCAGCAAAGAAAGCCACCGTCATACAGGGGCTCAAACAATAGAGTGTTGATTCAGGCGTTGGCCTCGAATCAATTTTCGATTTCAGATGGTTCACAGAGCTACAAAATTACCCCCCATTTCACTCTGATGAAAGCTTTTGTGCTTCTCTGTGTCGGCTAAATTAAAGAAGGAAAACATGACCGTCTCATGGCGAAAAGTACGAGAAACTGAATCAGATTAGCATCCCTAAACTTGTCTTTGTGGTCTCAATGAATGGACAGTTCTGTGTGTTATAAAGTCGTTGGCACATTCCTTTCACACATGATAACGTTGGGTCGGCTCTGATGGCTCTTGTCATGGTGTTGCACTACAGATGAAAGGCATGTCCGATTCAGCACAATCTGCTGAGCTCAGGACAGCTCCAGTCCGACATCAGCAGGAGAAGTAGGGTACCAGCACAGCCAACTTTGCCTGGAGATCCAGTCTAATTTAATCATATTTGTGGTGCTTCTAACAGAGCCCTTTAATTAAACAACGTACAGAGCCCCATTCTCTTCCTGTGACAGCTTTGTGAGAGCTTCTTCCATCCCATTTAAGATAGATTCAAATGCTAGTCAAAGAAGAAAGGGAAAACAATGAATAGCTAATCAGAGAGAAAAGTCATCCTTAGATAAATAAGTCAAACCTGGTGACGGTCTGAAAGTCTTGTTCTGTGTTGTGTTTTAAAGAAGCCGGTGTTCCTCTGAATGATTTTCCCTCATTACTGTCAACACAATCTCAGGAACAAATAAGGAATTGCAAGAGAACAGAGTCAGAGTGATGAGGAAGCGAGAGCTCTCCGTTTGATGATAAAATGTGTTGGCGTGCTGACGGTGCGAGAGCGCTCGGTGCTCATGTCGGAGGCTAATCTGCTGACCGCAGGCATCCTGTTGGTCTCTCCCGGTCAGTGGGCTGCAGGAGCACTGGGTTATCAGCTCACTGAGAGGCACCAAAAATACGATCAAGGAGAAGTCAATATGGTCGCCGTAATCCGACCGCTGTGGCCTTTGCTGGCAGGTGATCAGAGCAGGCGCTGATTCTCATCTAAAAACAACACAGATTTAAGTGCTCAGGCACTGCTTTTGGGAACGGCACAGGAGATGAGTCTTGTCTTTGAAATGCTTTTGTGTGTGTGCGCGTGTTTGCTTGCTTGCTTTCGCCGCTGCTGGGTTGCAAAGTTTGGGATTTACACCAAGGCCTGTGTGTTCCTGCTCAGAGCCTGATAAAGCTATCGTTATGCAAGCTTCCTCGCTGCTAGACCTCCTTTACTCCAGACCATATGTGCATACAGGAGCGGTCTGTGCTGGCAAGAAATGTGCTAATACTACACAAAGCCTTGAAAAGTAAAATGGTATTCATCGATTCAGCTGAACTCAGTCATTCTGCTGATGGCATGGTAAATTGGAAGAGAGAACGGCAGAACGGAGTTTATGCTATTGAAAATAACTAAAAGAGGGACCGACTTGCTTTTGTGTGTGTGTGTGTGTGTGGCACCCGCTGTGAGAGAATTCGTTGCTACGAGACTCGGGGTAAGAAAAAGAGGCTCGAGTAAGTTCATTAAAGCCAGGCTTCTGAATGAGCCTGTTCTCCATGGAGTATCTGGCCACCAATCTTTTGTTCCCGTCAGCCTTGGTAATTACTATAATATGTTAACCCGTTCAACCATAACACCTTAACAGACTCTTAGAAGTGGTTGACTTTAGTCCAGGGATCTATATTGCTCTACACTGCACCAAATCAGCATTTCTGAATTTGGCAATCATTTAAGTGCAGCACAGAGACTGTAAGTGTTTCACTCCACAGCAACTCCAGTTTAGCTCTCTGGTGAATGGGTCACGGGGGAACATGTGAACTTTCAGCTTAAGATCAGCCTGCTGTTGCTATAGGATACTGCTACTTCATTAAATGTGGAGGATCTTTTATTGGAATATCAATTTTGCCAATAGAATTGATCACGTGCGCTCAGAAATTCACGCAAGTGCGTACGATGTCATTTTCTTAAAGAACAAAACCTGTTGAAAAATGTCCGTTAAAATTAGGTGCATCTGTTAAATTCTTCCCCAGATGACTGCTGCGAGAGCACTAGCCTACTTTTCCTTGTTTACTCAAGCTTCGGTGTTCCGCTCGAAATGAAAGACAAATATAAAGTAGAAGCTACTCCGGGACAAATTTGAAATCATTACGGCAATTTCCAAAGCCTTTTAAATATAAACCAAAAACCAAAAAGATCTTTTTTTTTCCCTCTGGAGAATAGTTTTCCAGGCTAAAGTGAGTGCAGGCATATCTGAAATGTGTAAAGAGTGTGTTTACTTGTGTGATCGATAATGTTAGATTTTTTTTTTTAAAGATTACGCCAATCGCACGGACTTCAACATTTCATGATGTGCAGATTGAAGCAATCTACTGCTTCGACATTAGACTTTTATCAAGATCGTACTGTAGCGTGAGACGCCGCTGTTACGTCTACACGCTAACATATGTATGATTTTTGCCTCACGAGCACGAGGAAGTTGAAATCATATTGGATTTGGATGCGACGTTGTAAATAACAAGCAATCCGTGGATGTCTCGTCTCTGCCAGCGACAGCTGTTCTTTCTAGATGGTTTGTTTTGCACTAATGCTCAGCTTTAGTCGATTTTTAATATACCTCTGTACATCCCTGTACTTGCATTCTGCTGAACACACTTCTCTAAGACTTTCCTTTCCTTTTTTTTTTTTTATTTCCAGCATGACAGAAGATACATAAAATCTAGGCCAAGCCCAAACCATCTTAATATTAAAAGCGTTAGCCTCGGCGTCTCCCTGGTTCCTGTGCCATGAACTCCGCGTAAGTACTTCTTGCTGTGCTTCGGTGTGTTACATGTGTCCCTACTGGGAGAACGAGTGTCAGAAGTCTAAACTGCATAAATGTCCTCTCGGTTGCAAAATGTCCTCTCAGTTGCGATTTGGAGCGCAGCCCTACACCAAACAGCCATTTTCAGCTCCAACCTATTAAAGCATTAGAGAGCAAATGTTTTCTAAATGACATATTGTGATGGTAATGCGATCGCAGTGCCACGTTAAACGTTAGTTAAAGTCCTCTTAAGCGCTGATATTCTCCGTGCGTGAATTTGTGTGACTGTTAAAACTTTATAAATGAACTATAAAGGCGAACGCTTTATAGTCCTATTAGCCAAACAGGATGCTCGCAATAAACATTAGCTTTGACAAGCGAACAATATCACTGGCAGCACCTGAGAAACTGTCTGTGTTTTTCGTTTTAAAACCAATAAATTGCCTGATATAGTGGATCCACAAATGTCATTGAACAAGGGAGGCACTAAGCAACACTTTATCAAGTATTACAGATTACATTGAACACACCTCCGGACCTGCCCCAAGCACACACACAGGCCATTGCCATCGTTGAACATCATTAACTTTCGCCTAGAAATTAAGTTTCCAATCAGACTTCCTTTTGTTTCCGAATCGGAAATTTATTATGCAAAACAACAAAAAAAAACCCAACATGGTCCATGAAGGTTAAAATGACTTCAAATACGCAGTCGTAAGCGTGCACGAATCTACCGGAATATAATTGTTTTTCGAACAAAGCTTGATATTGTGAATTTCAATTGCAGAAACCCAACCAATACATGAGAAGTAACGGTAATGAAAAGTTATCGGGTGGAACAGAGCTGAAGCGCAGAGCTAGCGAACAACCTGGGAGTTCAATTTTAATCTGGTTGTTGTTTATTTCCAGCAATTGATAGCTTTAAGCCATTAGAGCTTGTCATCTATGTTTCTTGTCTTTGTCTTAAAGCCCCGTCCTCAGGTATTGATGATGATTAATGTTCGACTGCAAGTTGCAGAAACAAGGAGCTGCGGAGAAGCAAATTCACAGACCGTGTCCATTCGGATACACGTGGCTTTCCATAGAACATGTGAGGTTATAGTACTAATAAAAAGTGCCGCTTCCTCAGGCCTAATCATGTCCTATGATGGAAAAAGAAGTACGGATTATAGAGCTGGGACTAAACCCATCACCAGCCACTCTTACTCGTGGCTGTATGCCTTCTTTAATCCTGTTTATGAAAGAAAGTAACAAGGTGATAACATTTGCAATCTGCAGTACAGGTTAACTCCGGGCCCACGCCGCAGCCGATTTGATTTAACGGCAGAGTGCCATGATTTTTAAATGGTATCTTAACAAATATACATTACTGAATGCATGGATTGTTTGGACAGAGAGAAAAAAAAGGGGGGAAAAAGGGAGAAAGAGCGTTTAGGCTGGCACGGCAGGAGATGTGGGTTAATTCACTGTAGCCTTTCTCTCCCTCTATTGGCTCGCTAGCAAAGCCACATCAGCACTTTTAATGTGACTCTTTGGAAATGCCTGCTGCACAATAATAACCAGGCGCTTGGCAGCTCGGAGGGGAAAAGAAGAGAGCAGATTTGTCGTCATTAGAAAAAGAACACTGCGCTAAGAACAGGTGCCTCAGCTTTGTACCACGCAGCATGTGAAGGAAGGACATAGTCGGACAGAAACACAACACCACCCTTCTTTCCATCCAGCGTCCGAGCCTCCCCTTCTCTTTTTACTTTCTCTTCCTTGTTGGCTTCGCCAGGAGAAGTAATGCAAAGCGCTCACGTGGCTCTCTTAATTATGCTCATGAACTGTTTCGCATGGTCTTCCCAGCTGAGTGATTAAGGAAAATGGCAGACAAAAGATGGGATTGGCATGGCCGGGAGTGCTTGGGAACAAAAAGCACTCGGATATATAGACCTGAGAGTTCAGGAAGAGCCATCCACCATCCACCACACTACATCTCTCAGGGTGACATTTGAATGCCCTTTACTGGTTCATGCCTCCCTCAGCACGGATTCGAACTCGTATCTAAATCCCAGAGCCTAGCACAAACATACGTCTGAAATTAAACCGGGTCTGAGCGTGCACAAAACCTCGCTTGTCTTTTGGTTAGAATCTTGAACATTCATGTACTTGATAAAAACCCTCCTTTGATGTTCAAGGCATCTTACTAACCTTTGAAAGAAAAAAAAAGAGCTAAAGATGTGGACACGGCGCAACACACATTCACGCATGTTTACCGGCTTTGGAGTTTTCTAGCGTGCGCACTCGTATGATGAATCATGCATTGCTTCAGCTTTCTTTTTGCCTCAGAGTCCGAAACACAAAGAAAGACCGTCGGCCAAACAGTAATTAAGCCGCAGTTCATAGCATTAGATGCAGATTCTCTGCGTTCGGGTTCAAAACATGATCCTGTGAGAATGATGCTGTGGCTCTTATATCCTTGCTCCAGAAAAACCTCTGACATGGTTCAAATCGGTAAAAATATACAAATACCTTTTAATGAGGTGTTTAAGGCTCGAAACACTAAAAGTTCATCGCATGCTGACATTTTGTGAACCCCAGAGTTATTTTATTACATAGTGTCTACAGACAGTGGACCACTTCCACCCATAATTCCATTACACCACTTGTGGACACACAAGGATGGAGTTTAAAGGGCACTTCTTCTTTTTTTTTTTTTTTACTGCGAGTCTCTATGACTTCTACACCATCCAATTATCTCGCCAAATTTACACTGACAGATCAGAAAAGCAAAACAAGCGAGTAAATGCCTATAACAATTCTTCGCAGTACATTTCAAATGCAGTTATACCTATTTGTACAAACGAGAAGCAGAAAAGTAAACTTTGTTTCAAACACCCCCTCGATTCAGAGAGACGCGCCGGTGTTTGCCGACGCTGCCTGATTTCTGTAACCTTTCACCCAGCCCAAGCTGCCACTCACACACAGCATCTGGAAGGGACTCTCAGCTCCCAGAGGACTAAGGACCATATTATTCACCAGCCTCATTCCAATCTGCCCCTCCCCAAACACTAAACTGAAAGCAGCCTTCAAAAAGCCTCTTTTTTTGAATTTGAAAGAGTTGAACAAGAGGTGAAATTTTTGTAATTGTCTTATTCTGCAGTCGAAGTTAAAATAATGGCCCAAGCCTGACACCTTTACAATGCACAATAAGATACACTGCTGGCAAAAATTACTCTATATACTTATATTGCATATAAAATAACTTATTTCAGCAACGATATGATGACTATGGGTATCTGAACACTTCTAATAATCCCACTCGATTGATTTGGAGGCTGAAACCCTCAGTTACGACCTCATAAGTTAACAAGGTATTGTGCAAAATGGCTACAATCAGCCATATGTGATTGCTGTAGTCTGGATTTGGCAACCAAGTAGTCGCTAGAATTCAGCCCTGTTCACCTGCAGACCCAGATCTGACCAAAATCTGTCAAAGCAGCCAATCATGTGCTTGCATGGACCAGGCCCCCTACCACTGAGATAATACGATCTGCACAAATGACTCCTGACAGGATGCTGAATTGCTTTTATAAAAAAAATAATAATAATAAAACATATTCGCCAACTGCTGTTTGTGCATTTCAATGGATGTACATCTCTATGATATTAAGACCTTTATATATATGTATATATATATATATGTATATATATATATATATATATATAAAAACACACACATACATACACCACACATTCCATATATTCATAGCTTATATATACATATAACTCCATGAGAAAGAAACTCTCCTGTTTGACATCACACTCTAACTTGCGATTAGAAATCAATCCTTCTACAACTGTACACTATAAAGTAAAAGTTGTGTTGAAAGTATGTTCAATAAAAGTGCTTTTTATTTAACAGCCCTTTACTTTCTATCTATACCCTCACACACATTCCCTGTTTGCTTTGTTCGCTCTGCAGCAGAGGCTCAGCAAATACTATCCGAAAAAAAAAACAAGGCAAACAGAGAACCTTTCAGAAGCAAGACTGCCATATGAGCAGCCGTCCTCGCATTACTAAGTAAAGACTTTTTATACAATCCAACACCTGTAATTAACTAAAGTTACGCTGCCTTCGCTTCTGAAATACGGTAATCAAAAACACAACAGGGACCCCCGTTGCAGCTTCACCGCCAAACTTTGTAGTCCAAAGAAGAAGAAAAAAAAAAACAAGAGTGAAGACGTGAATGAAATCCATCTGAGTTTAACACTGTTGGGAACTTTACTTCTCTGATGCAACAAACTGCAAGCATTACATATTTTAACCTTCGTGTTCTGTTCGGTATTTAATCGAGCTGGTTCCTGTTGCTCCGGGCTACTTTCTTATGTCTTAGTGCAATCGGACTGTAACATTTATATCAACTTATCTCCATGTCAGTGGTGATCAGTATATGCAGGCCTAATAGGATGGCAGGTGTGTGTTGCACAGGTGAAAGTATAAATAATAGGTAGAGGAAACAGGAACTTTTTGGTTCTGAATTACAAATAAATGTGGTGTTTTGGGCTGAGGTGAAGAAACTGAATTAATATCCCTGACTCTTGACTTTTTACTAACTCTCTGTAACTCCATTTCTGAACAAAAAATGACAATAAAGCACATTTTTTTGATAGGTTGCCAAAATATACACTTTTTTTACCCTCACACAGGAAAGCATGTCTACCACTTAATCTTGATCAGGGTCAAAGACTCTAACAATTAATATGTATGAATTATTATTTAATCAGCAAATGATTTCAAGGTTTTAAAAGTAGAATTTAATTTTTTAAAAGTAATGCTACGTCTATATCCCTCTATATATAGCAGTTCTTTTCCTTCAGTTAACAAACTGGAACATTTGCATGCACATGTACGAACATATGCACGCACACACACACACACACACACACACACACACACACACACACACACACACACTGTATTAGTGGTTATTTAGAGAATCAGCCTTTTTTTCTGCTGACTGCATTTCATTTCGGGAGTGAATCTGAAATTAAAGGCTACCTGCTGTATGTAGAATACTTATGCTCTCAAACTGTTTAGATAAGCACCACTGTATTTCAAGGTGAATTATTTAATAGCATTAAGTAGTAATAGTGTTCTTTTATAATACTATACAACATACGCAAGTACAGAATATAATAGTCAACAAGTTACACAATGCATATTTATATTTCATGTCTATTTTTTACTGGTTGTTTCTTCAATTTTGATACGTGGCCTGCAAGACTAGAGCCACTACATCGCTCTGTATTTAAACAAGGCTAGTTAACTTTTATATATATATATATATATATATATATATATATATATATATATATATATATAAGCACATTCAAAAACCACTTTGACACTGAAGTGCTGTACTGAGGTCTCATAAAAGGCCAATAAATAAAAATAATGTTGGAGTAGTAATAATAATAAAATACAAATGATTAAGAAGTGGGAAAAACATCAGAAATATTGACTTATTTAAACATTTATACCAAATGAAAGTGAGAAGAAAATTCTCCCTGACACCCAATGGGGAAGAAACGTTGAGAGGAATCACACCCATCTTAAGTAACACGATTATTATAAAAATCCCTTTTCTAACAATATAATATGCAGCTAATGTGTGCAAACGTGTAACCAGGAACTTCTAAATTACTTATTCAGTTGTACCATTTAGTGGTTAATGTAGTTTAGTTTTGTTTTAAAACTACATGATGACTTTATTTTGTATATATTTACAGCATGTGCCTTTTCTACAATGTTCACCATTATTCTTATACTATTTTTAACAACATATTTGCTTGACATGTTCCCTTTGGTTTCTAACTTTGCAGACACCCTATGGATATAGAAAACCCTGAAAATACTAATCATATTAATACTAATATGGCAGATAAAAAGCACCTGTTCTGAAGAAAAAAGTCCCTTGAATGTAAAATGTCCCATGACCTTGAGAAAAATAACACGTATATGATTGTTACAACTACAAGGGAGGTTTGATATTTACTCTCCATGCTCCATAGGCATAAAAAGCCCATTTTCTAACTGTTCTTAGAGACGATTTGGGGCTGATAATGGACTGCATACATGCTAGCGTACTAAATAGTGTGTCAAAACAGTACAGCACAATACCACGGACACACTATTCAGGGTGCCAGTATGCACTTTTTAGAACGTAGCCATAGTAACACTCCATAGTCAAAAACAACTTCCTTCCTGTGTTGTAAAAAATGGGAGAGCCGATAAAAGCTCTCGCGCTGTGCTGACTCGCCTTTTCTCTCCATCCCTCTCCCTCTGTCTCCCTCTATTTCTTCTGTGCCCTTCCCCCTCCTCTTCCTCCTCCTCCAAAAACAGCATCAAAGCCATCAAAATGGTAATGTTGGGTATGAATGAGACCCCCATCCCCCCACACAGCCAAACTCTATGCTGCAGACTTTTTTTTTTTTGCTCCATGTTAGGAAGAAAACCAACACCACCACCACCCCCCTCTTCTCTCACAAAATGGAAGCTTCCACTATTAAACTGAAGCTGGAGATGAAAAAACAGTAGGGAACACAACCACCAAAAAACAAAAACACCACACAAATGATTAAACACCAAACACACACGAAAGCCAGGTTTGGAATCATAATGATGACGGTGTGTGTGTGCGAAACGTGTGTGTATGTTAAATGTAACAGAACGGATTGAAGGGGGGGGGGACGATGCGCTGTTCCAAGTGCTGAAAAACTGCATTCCGGAGGAAACGCGATCGATTAAACTTAGTGGGAAAGAAAACCTTTCACACATCTAAACACACACACCATGAAACAAATGCGATTCGAGCTTTGGGGTTTTATTTTTTAAACTTGCAGCCTGTTCAGGACACACGAGATTAACTTTATACAAGGAAGGAAGAAGGACCGGGACTTGTCTGTAAGCGCTATCATGGCATCTGTCCGTGGTGCTGAAACAGACATTGGTGCTGAAACAGACAGCGCTCCTGCCCTGCTTTTAAAGCTACTCTGAGCACATCCACTTCCCTATCCGTTATAAAATATGCAATAAAACAGCTCAAAGTGAATAAACCCAGTGTTAATCTTTAGTTAATAATATAACTAAATGCGCTCTCTGCTTCGGGATTGTTTAAAAAAAAAAAAAAAAAAAGTGAAAGTCGAGCTCGAATCAGACGCCACCACGTCGTCATGTGACCAAGGAGGAGAAATAATAAGCTTAGCAATATGTATAAATATAAAGTGCACAATAAGTAGATTGAGGTTGTCTAAACTAGATAGTTGATCCATTTCAATGATTATTTAGACTTTCTGAAGAGATATGTTAAAAAAATTGGGTTAACACTTGAAAAAGCGCCCTTTCCAGCAAGCTACCCATCGACCTGATCAAAATGGACGCGGAATTTCACATTTCACGCACTTAAAGTAACCCAGGCACATTTCTGTCCTGATCCCAACACCGCAACCAAGTCACTTATTTCTTCACAACAAAAATAATTATAATAAGGGCGTTCGTGTGAACCGAATAAACAACTAGAAGCCTGAGCACGGTCTCGAGATGAAGAAACAGCGCTGAACAACTATGGAGGAAATATGTTTTATTTTCTTACTTGTTTTTCGCTTAGGGCTGTTACTCTGCTCTGCCTTTCGTGAAGTTGTTTCTTAAGCTCTCCGTCCTACAAATTGAACAGAATGACATAAAATGTAAGTAGGGGGAGGTGGCCAAAAAAAAGCAAGTGGAACAAAAAAAGTTAAATTTTTATTATTATTATATTATTATTATATTATTAGTGTCGGATTTTTCAGCAAAGTGTCTGGAAGAGGCAGAGAAGAAAAAAACAGCTCAAAGCCTTTCAACTTTTAAGCAAACTGTGAACACACACAGGGCGAGATTTTGAGGGCGATAAAGTTTAACTCACACACACACACACGGGCGCGCGCGCGCGCTCCCCTGCCTGCTCTTTATACACACAACGACGACTCAAAGCTATGCTGATATATATAAATATGGACGTTTAGATTTACCTGCGGATCTCGCTTCATCTGTGCAACTAGTCTCAGGAGGAAAAAAAAAAGAAATGAAAGATGGTCAAAGCGAATAAAAAAATGTTAGGGAAAAAAGTGTGTGTTGAAGTTACAGTGTGTCCGTCCGGGAGGAACAAAGCCGAGCCGACAGCCGCGGCTCACACAAGCGACTCTCGCGCCTCATAAATATTCAAGTCTCGTGCTGATCTGGCTACACACACACACACACACACACGCAAGCAAAACACCGCATTATATTAGATTAAGAGCAAGCCTTAAAGGCAACTACTACAAACGAGTGACCAAGATAAGTGTGTTGAAAAGTGCACGAACAAACATCAAGTCAAAGTACACGCTATGGCGACACCAGAGCCCGTGAAGTGTGATGTTATTTTGTTGCACAAAATGTAACCGTGCACTCGCTCAATAGTGAGGAATGTGTTACTCGGGGAGAGGGTGGATGAACTAACACACACCATACACACACCATACACACACATATGTACACACACACTGCGATGTTTCAGTACCTGATGACATTGGATTTCCACTTTCAGCGCCTCTTGAAGGCCTTGTAGTTCCATGTTCCGACTTTCAAATCACTTTTCTTCCACTTTCGATGCGTTGAGAAGTTCCGTACACCGAGCTGTGGGGTTCTTTTTGGTGTTAAAAAAGCCACATGAGCGATGGGCAAGAAGAAACTCCTGTCTCTGCCCAAAGCAAGTTCTCTCTTCTTCTTCTTTACTGGGCAACAAGACTCATCGCTCACTTCCCAGCCACTACACAAAGTGGTCCAAACGCGGCGCAGACACGGCGCCTCCCGCTCACAAATACTCCACTAGCGACAGCTTGAAGACGCTTGAGCTCGGTTTCGTCGGCCCGTTTTTTCTTTCGCTTATTTCGAATAGAAATCAGGGGGACTAGATTTTTGGCCGAGTCCGCGGCTGGATTTCACTTTGCCCGAGGAAAAAAAGTTGCGCTTCGGTTGTCAATGCTAATTCGGAAGTTCCCGGATGGAGCAGTGAAAGAAGAGCGGAACTCTCGCCCTCCTCCTCCTCCTCCTGCTCCTCCTCTTGTCACACACAAGCACGTTTGTTTCACAAATCCTTGGAAATATCTTTCATTGCTGTAATTATTAACGCACTAAATTCGTGTTATGAACCCTTAGACTCGTTAAGTTGATTAGTTTTGTTTGCTCTACCCAGCCATGGCTTGTGTGAGTGTATTACTTGGGGACCACCCAAATGTCCCCACAAGGTCAAAACTGTCAAATATTACTATCTTTGTGGGGACATAAAGCCATTCACCCCTCTACCCCCACCTAAGAACATGCATGCTTTCCAGTTATGTTCAGGTGAACCACAGAAAATAAATATAATGCTCCCAGAGAACTTTATAGGAACCTATATTTTTTTTCCCCTGCATCTTTATTGTAGTCTAGACTTAAAGTTTTTGTGCCTTTCAAAGCCTGAGCTAAAATGTATTTTTTATACTTAGATATATTTTCTTTCACAAACTTTCTGTTCAGTGTTACATCTACACCACCTTACCTTGTGCATTTTGATTTAGATTTTAGGCCCATCTGCTTAAGTAGCATTATCATTCCACCAGTTAATACACGTCAAGCGAAAGTGGTCTGAGTGAATAAGCCAGGCATCAGGCATCAATATTGGGCAGTAAATGACACACAATGGCCTTTTTGAGCAAGATTAGGCTTGTAGGAGCCCCCCCTTTCTTTCTGTCTCTACAGCCCACTGTCCTTGGGGCTGTTCATCACTTTTGTCCTCAGTGTTCCCCACCTCCAACCTAAATAAACACCACCCCCTGCTTCAATTATTAAGATGCAAATATATGCACCAGTGTGCTTTAACTTTACCAGCACTCAGTTACATCACAAATCTGGTGGATGAACACTATTTATACAATCACACGTAATCACTACAACCTTCCTATTTGTTTTTTTTTTCTGTGTAGTGTTCTTACATCTGGATCATGTCTCAGGTTTAAATACTTATAGATAAGTACTGGGACTGGGTTATATTGGCTATACTGTCATGGGCTACATGAATCACACTGAAATATGTAAAGTGATATAAATATGTTTCGAAGCATTAGATGGATAGATAAGCAGCAGCGAGTTTACAGACATACAAAATACATGCATTATAATGTATAATTTAATTGAGTATTGAGTAATAAGTATGAACACCTTCATGACAAATAGCAAAAAAGTGTGGAACGATATCATACAACAGCATTATTGTTAATAATAATACCACAATATAATAATAATAAAAGCCACATATCAAAGCCCTTTTTTTTTCCATCCTTTAGAAGAAAGTTTTGACTCCATTGCAAAAAAAAGAATAATAATAAATATATATATATATATATATATATATATATATATATATATATATATATATATATATATTTTTTTTTTTTCTTTTTTCTTTTTTTTTTTTTTTTTTTTGTATGAACAGCATTCTATCCTCCTACATAGTGTATCAGAACAGTAAATTCATAAACAGATTGTGTAAAGTTATGAATTAATTGTTCTGATACACTATGTAGGAGGATAGAATGCGGTTTTTACACTCCTGTCTCACTCCTCCTAATTCCGCCTTTCACCCTCCTCCGGTCGGGGTGGTCGAGTGCGCAAGCCAATCAGGAGTTGCGCTAAAGGCATGACGCCTGGAGACCGAAGCTGATGAGAACCAATCAGCTGCTCAGGATCGGGCAGGCCAAAGAGGAACTTGATACGAAGCTGCTGTAACCTCAGCAATTGTGTTTTCTAACAAAAGCCCCAGAGTTGAAGAGACACCTGCTGTAATTAACAGCATTTCATTTAAAAACAAAGGAACACGGGAAGTCTCCATTCACACTGCTTTCTCTAGAATTATTACACAAACCAGATGTGGAAATGTAAACCTGAACATTTAAATATAAATAATATAATATATTCGTTTCTCAAAATGTATATTTATAAATCCCTTAAACTGTGCACAAAAATACACATTTAATAAAGATTTATTTTATGAACACAATCTAGTCATTAAAATCTAGGGTTATTATTTAAATGCCTGAATATTATTATAATGTGACATATTACTTTGTTTTATCCTTTTGCTCGTGACAACTGGAACATTACTTAAAACTGAGAACCGTGGTGTTGGAGCACTATGTTCTAAACCTTTTATAGTGAGGGCCTCTTAACTCTAAAACTCTGACACCTCAGTACAGATATATTCTAGAAAATATAGACAGGATATTTAACTGTTAAAAAAAAGTGTTAATTTATAACAAGAGAGCTCCTGTTGTGAGGTATATATGTATATAAAACTGAACTAATTTTAATAAAAAAAAATGTGAGATCAATGCAGCACATTTCTGTTTGACCATTTTTATAAAAACAATTTTTTTAATAAATATTGAAAAAAGGCTAAATAAAAAATGTTCAATGCAACACACACACATGTATTTACAATGTCCTTTCTTTACTGATATCTTTTAAAAAACTTCACCGACAACTAATTTTTAATCACAAAACATTTGTTTTACTGATGCACCAAGTCTCAAATCAGGCACCATAATCCGCCATGATGCACACATCCGGCAATTAAAACCATCCGTGTGGAAACATAGCAAAAGTTCCATTTGGTGGAACTGATGATTTATGTAATTTAAAACACCAATATTACTTTAAAACATTTACAAGAATATTTTTACAAGGTCCCCCCTCATCTCAAAATGTAAACAGTCTTATCTGTTTGAGCAACTGGCTCTATGTTATTTTTTCCATGTGTTTAATAGACACATTGGGACACATGGTTCTTTATGCTCTATGTTAAGGTTGGTTTCAGTAATAATAAAGGTAAGATTTGCATGTTCAGAAGAAGTGAGCTGCTCTGTCATGCAAAAATGTACACAGGCTTGTGTAAATGTCTCAGTGAAAAAAGTAATGGGAACCTGGTATTTTTATGTTCTTCTTTTTTTCATATGCACATGCAGAATTTTGAACAGTATAGCAGATGTTTGGAACTGACTGGTGGAAGTTTGTTGTCAGTGTGAGACAGACTTTCACCCTCATCCTACACAAGGAGACGTGCGTTTCTGTTGCTGCTACTTTCATTTCACGGCTCAACAGTGAATCTCTTGAGCTGCTCTCAGCAGATGAGCAGCTTTTTTATTGCAACATGCCTACAGTAAGGCCATTATCTCTGGGGGGATCACAGCCAAAAAGTTGACTTCTTCTGCTATATTATCTCACCATATTCAGTAAGGCCATTATCTCATGGGGGATTAAACCAAATGATTTGATTTCCATATGCTATATTATTGTATATCATGCCTTTATGATAGAAAAGGAGCATTCATGTAATTTCATTTCTGGTCTGCAAAAGAGTTAAAACTCAAATCAGGTGACCAATATCATGGTGGGTCGTTGTTTAAACCCGGAATGATATATTAAGCAGAAATTTAATCAGCCTTCCGTTGTGGGGTATGTCCTGATATGGCCATAAATCAAATTAATTTGCTTCCTAGTTCAGTCAAAATTGTAACACCTTCTTCTTCTTTTTTTTAAATCAGCAAGTTTTCAGATGATTTAACATATGTAGGCTGAACATTTGGGAGCATTTTTGTCTAGAAGACTAAAAAATATCTAATACATGAAATGAAATAATCCCAAGAAATTTCACAATGTCAAAACCCCACACATGTAAAGTCTTACTGTTCTGAATAGCAGACACTTGGGATTTAAATGTATAATATTGACCTATGAAACAAATGCTGTTTTGTTCAAGGCTTTTTATTCAAACACACCAAATAATTAGATCTATATTGTGTAAGGTTCAAGAATTCACCTTTTTATTCATACAACAATATAACCTATACTGGAGTAATGCAATGTAAGTCTATTACCTCAGGGACACACTGACCTTCAAAAGCCTGGTCTTTGACTGGCCTTGTAATCAGGACATTTCTAAAAGATACCAATTACATTTGCCATTTTAAAAAGTAAAATATATACAAAGTCTTTCTCGCCCTTCACTTGTAAACGCAAATCCTTGTGATTACATTTTATATCTTCTCGCTGTTTAGCAATAACACCAGACTTGTAATCGATATCTCTTTTCCCTATTCAATCACAATATATTACAAAGTCACCAATCTCAGCATTGTTAAGATTATCGATGCAACCAGTTTCCTACTACCTAGGGATTAGTACATAGATTTTACTGTAGTAGACTTTAGTATAACATAAGTTTTGTAGGATGTAGAGACTGCTGCCTCTTCTGTTTACAGGCCTTTCCTCTGAGTCTAATGGCTGATTGAGCGAATAACACTGTTTCCTGGAATAGAGCAGTCTCTGTCACTTGTGCTCTGCTGTTACTGTACGCATCATCCATGGCGAGCGTGGCTGAGGCGCCCTGGGCTGTGCTTAGCGTACATTATAATCTGCCAAGCTTTCTGCTTCCTCCAGGCTGCTGGATGAGTAAGCATGTCAGCAAGCCAAGTGGAAAACAGCAGAGACAAAAAAAGAAAGGAAGAGAGAGAGAGAGAGAGAGAGAGAGAGAGAGAGAGAGAGAGAGAGAGAGATAGGATGCAAGGTGTGAGGAAGAGAGGCATAGGGACCCACTTTAAACCCAGCCATTCGTTCACTTTTAAAAAAGGTTGGCATGAAACATGCTTTTATAAATAGAAAGACAAATCAGCATGATTTGGTGAAGTGTTAACAGCAGGCATCCTTCTAACCAGACCATCATTCGCACCGGCTTTTGATATGACTTGAACATGCTGGAACACCAAACAGAGAACACAGCAAAACACAAACTTATCAGTCCACAAGAATTGAGTAAAAACTACATAGGAAGTGAAAATTTTGGTGAAAAATTGTAGCTGAAGCTGGCTATTTTGAAAGCAAGTCTTCCTCCAGAGGCCAGACCCAAGACAAATTCATACTGGGACTCATTTATCAGTTTGTAATAAAAAAATAAGATTTGTAAATTATCTACCAGAGCATTAAACAAGAAATGTTATATCTAAATGAGTAGGTGCAATCAGTGATTAGGATTTTAATCAGCTGACAAAAAAAAGAAAGTGATTAGCTATTAACTAAGTATCTATTAACTTGCACAAAACAGTTATTTTCAAGACAATGTCAAAAATCCAAAATGTGGATCCAAGGTGGATCATGTTCCATGATGAATTATACAATGCATGATTAAAAAGTAAGAATAATACAATACATTACCACCACCTGCAGCACTACACACATGCATTCTGCACATGGGTATAAAAGCCATTTTTATTAGGTAAATAAATTCCCTGTACAGATAACAAACTCATTAATAGATCACCAAAGTGAATAATGAATTGCTGAGCAAAAACTGATCAATGAGAACAATAGAGAATCGTCCCCAGCACTTGAGTTGACCACTTATAAAACACGTATAATATTTATGATATATAATACTTATAATATGTATAACAATATTGTGCTACTGTACAACAATAATACATTTATATCATCATATATAATACTTATAATAAATTTGCTATTCATTTAAGTTTGGTTAAGTATGGGGTGGGGCTTAGTGATTAGTTTGTTTGAGTTATGTCTTCAGATTTGGGTGTTTGAGATCCAACTCCAAACTGTGCTTTGGGGGTTTCCTCCAGGTCTTCCAGTTTCCTTTTCCAGTCTTAAAACATGCACTGTAGATCAATAGGCTTTGTCGAATTGTCCTTAGTGTGTGTGTGTGTGTGTGTGTGTGTGTGTGTGTGTGTGTGTGTGTGTGTGTGTGTGTGTGTGATCCTATGTAGGATAGGAGGTATTGAAACGGATGGATAGATGAATGAAAAGAGCTTCTGGGCTACCAAACCCAGGCAAGTCCACTCGGGATATTATTATCATGCATTTGTTTATGCCTTTTTGGACATTTGAGAAGAGGAAAATGTCACTAATTAAAGTAAATGGCTTTCTGATTTCAAAACTGCTGACCCCACCTTTAGGGCACAGAAGAAAATGGCATGAAATACATTAAAGTTACTTTCAGCAAAGCTAAGTTTTATAACCATGCCCGTTTTTTTTTACTCTTTTTTATCTCTCTAACCATGATGTACAATTGGATTTGCAAAGAGGCAACATGAAAGGATTTTTTTGTGGTGCTCCCTCTTATGTGTAGGTGGGGGAAAAAAAGTTAAATAAAAATTTAACTCAGTTACTAAGATTACTGTCAAACCCGGTTTATATGACACACTTGGATTAATTGTTCGAGATCTAAATAGGTTTAGAGACCACATCTAAAGTATCAATTTTTCCCTGTCTGCAAAATCTTAACCAAGCTCCTGGCATGCTGTATGTCTGCAAATGTTTATGGTCATGCACTTACTGTAATAAATGGAGATAAGTGGAGTACTGAGCCTCACAGCCAAATGATTATAAAATGTAGCCTTAGTAGTAATCTTAACTCAAGATACAAAGAGTGGCTTTAATTTGCAGCAGGACATTTCACTGGCTTGACTAACCATTTAATAAAAATATATGCAGAAAAAAAGCCACTCTGTTTTGTGGTCAAGATGCAGTAAATACAAAAAGCTGTGGATTAACCCTGTGTGCAGTTCGCAAATAAGATCACTTCAGATAGTAATCGCAGTGCCGTGTATCCTATAACTAGAGGTGCTCAATCACCAAAGTGGTGCTCTGTCATTTTTAGTTGCATCGGTGAATAAAAGCATTGGCATGGAAGATTGCAAGAAGCCCGAGGTACATAAGCCAAGCACGCCTCACTCTGCGTTAATGAAAATACATTGCACTACTTTCAATATCAATAGGCACTCAGAGCTGACTGTAAACATTACTAACATGAAGATGTAAAGTCAGTATCACAAGGTCACGTGATGTGTAAATTTGGGGTTCCTTTGGGATGAGCTTTCTATCACTGGGTGCTTTATTACTTGGTCAGAAAGGCATTTCAGCCAGTAACTTCAATTCAGATGAATGTTACATACCACTCAAATTGATCATTTTCACCTTCTAGCTTTCCCTCCTACACTGTAAGAAACAAACTGTATTGTTGCTGTAACTGTAACTGTTTAGAACCTGCATTGTGTATGTTTTTCCCAGAAAATGCATGCATGAGTAACGTTTAGGGTGATCAGTAGTCCATAAGTTAAAATTTGTACCTTATATTTTTGAACGGAAAAAAAACCCATGAAAAGATATGACACGATTTGATCCCTTTATTTGCACTTCACAAAAGCAAACACTATCTGCCCTTAATCACATACATGAGCTAATGTCTGTGATTGTCCTTAGACTGTAACTGACGAAGGAGAGAGTGACACTCAGCAAAAACACAGCCAATTGTGGTGTCTAAGATTCCATGCTTTGCAGGCTGTAGCACTGTCATTATTTAAACTTGCAGTCTCCTGATGATAGAGTAAGTAAACTGCGTGTTTATCTTCTTTCGGATCAATCGGATCATTAGAATCATTCAAAACTACCTCGAAAACAAAGGTGAAATCAAATCTGAATGCCGATGCTGCTCGCGCTTCTGTTCATTTTCAGCTTTTGCTTAGCTGGAAATGGTGCCACTGCTTTATCCCCCGCTCACACAAAGGAGTGAATTAATTCCTTATCATGAAGATGAACTCTCTGCTCGGCACAGTTGCATGATTACCATTTTGCCTACTCAAGTGGAAGAACAAACAAACACTCGTTTATAGGCCATCAGGCTCGTGAGGCATTAGTCATCAGTAGATGAGAAGGATGTTCAGGGAACAGGCAACACTCCAGGGAACTGCTGTCAAATTCAGATCTCAGATCAAGTTTAGTGAATTCCAGAGGAAGAAATATTCCTGGAATTGGAAAAAAAATAAAATCCCAGTACTGTACATTTTGCTAAATGGTGCATTTATGTCTAAGTACTATATTAGTAATCTCAGTCTAACTGCTGTGCATGTAGTCATAATATTAAAAACAGACCTTGTAAGTGGGTCATGCATTTTGCTACAAGATGTAAGCGAATTTAACTGCAGAAACAGACATGAAACTGGTGAACGCAAAAACTTCACAAATTCTCTCTAGCCCCTTCTTCACATTAGTCATGTCAGAATATACATGATTGCACACAAATATGTACGAATATATTATTTCTTCACACCATGCATATCTGCTATCCCCAATAGTCTAATTCAATTTAACATTAGATAATTGCTATTTTACCATTTAAATAATTTCATAAATTCGTTACAGCAACAGCCCTGACATTAGTGCAAAGTTGAGCTTGTTCTCTGTTTCTATAGTAACAGCTTATACAGGGACTCGTATGGTTCGCTTCACATAAACAGATCGCGAAATGAAAGTGATTATTGATTTGATGATGCTTGGAAAATTAAAAAATGTCTGTAAGAATCTGCTTATGTGGAAGGTGTGCCAGGACGTCAGAGGACAGTTTCTAAAACAGGAAACTTGGATTTTGCAGTTTTGTCTTATTAATGTCCAGAAGGAGAGCAAAGAGAGTCTGTTTACACAAGTACAATCAACTCAAATTCAATGCATTTCTGTAGCGCTTTTCACGAAGGACATTGTCTCAAAGCAGCTTTACAGAATGTAAGATTTATAGAACAAAAAATTTAAATATATGAACATACACACACACACACACACGCACACACACACACACACACACACACACACACACACACACACACACACACATATATATATATATATATATATATATATATATATATATATATATATATATATATATATATTGTGCTTTACATGCATCTGCACTATTTTATTTATTTATATTTATTTATGTGTATCTATATATACCTTACTGTACATTCTGTATATCTGTGTATATATACACACACATATATATATATATCCCTGATGAGCAAGCCTGGCATGACTGTGGCAAGGAAAAACTCCCTTAGATGTTATGATGAAGAAACCTTGAGAGGAACCAGACTCAAAAGGGGAACCCCATTTGGGTGATATCAAGAGTGTGATTATAAACCATTAAAACATTACAAACACTGGAGAGTGAGAACTATCATGAGCACCCGAGTGTATGATTATGAGTAATCTCCTTTCTACAGTCTTATACAAGTGACAACAGGAACTGCTTACTTTGTTGTGTGTATTACATGATGTTCTGTACTCGATAAAAAATTGTATCTTTGCTGTGGTGTAGGAGAAATAAAACATTTCAAAATATTGTTGTACATGCTCTGCAGATGCTGACTGCTATTTAGCTTGCATGGGATCAACTTTCAATCAAGATTAGCATTAGCATCAGCTTTGCATGCTGGCTTAGCCATGTGAATCAAATGTTGGCATTCTCTAACGTCCCTACATAACACTCTCCAAAAATGTTCATGTATTATAAAGAAAATACAAATGTTTTGAATTCGGGAGTACTTTGAATTACTTTTTACACTTTTTTTCCAATCTAATGCACAAATATAATTTATTATTAAAAAATATTTGCAATATTTTCAAACAACAGATCTTAGTTTTTTTTTTTTTTTTCATTATCCTTCTGGCTTAAAAATACTCTGCTTCCTCAGTCAGAACACAGTTGCTCAGAGATTTACTCAATGAGCAGTTTTGATAGGGTTGGTTAGGAAAGTTTGATATCTTCCCATTGCAATTCTCTTTGTGTACAGTAGAGGGCTCTGGTAATGACAAATAGTTCCTTTAAAACTTAAAAGTATAGTACCTCATTATATATATAATCAGAGATGGCAAAAGTACAAACATCATTCACTCATGTAGAAGTGTTTTAAAAGACTCTGGTAAAAATCTGAAGTATTGACTACACTTTTCACTCAAGTTAAAGTAAAGAGGTATGGGCTCTGACATGTACTCCCTCTGTCTCATCCACGTTAACCCCATACTCCTTGTTGCCTTCTGCCTGCTCATTGTGAGCTTCATGAACTAGCCTTTATCTGTGATGTGTGCTGTAATGATACACAAGTGGTAGATTAAAAAAGCCGCTTAATGACAAAAAATAGGTTGATGGGCTCAAAACGGTGGGCAATGAGAAGTAACAATATTGATCATGTCACCAAATAGATTATAACTAAATTAACGAGTCTGGTTTAAAAATGTCAGAAGTAGAAAGTACAGATTTTTGTGTACAAAACTTAAAAGTAAAATGATTTCCAAAAAAAAAAGAAATAGTGAAGTAATTGTGAAAGTAAGTAAAAGTGAAGAAACCTCTACTTAAGTACAGTAATAAAGTATTATGTCAAGAAGCTTTTATTGTCATTTCAACAATATATAGCTATATATAATATAATATATAACACAGTACACAGTGAAATAACAAGTAACATTGAAACAAAATCTTTCATCTGTTTTTAGTGACTTTAATTCCTTTTATTGAGTAAACTCATGGACTTGTACCAGCCTGTGAAATAGCTTCAACACAATATTTTGCCACCAGGACATGAAGAAAAAGAATCATTACCTCCCATAATTCCAATAGTTTCAGATTAAAAACTCATACACTGTTATCTAACATATTTTTCACATTAGTGAAGTGACCATAATCACTCAGCTGGTACTTGTGTGTGTCAGAGGAAATCCAGACGAATAAAGCTGATTTATTGCAGCCCTTTTACTACCAAAAGCAGCCACTAGAAGGCATTTGACTGATTTTCTTTTGTTTTTGACTGACTGCATTAGTGCATTTAAAAAAAAACATGCTGTCTACACAGCCATCCCAACCCTGACTAATCAAGTCTCTCTATACTCATGGATGAAACAATAGTACACTATGAAACAAACCTATCACAAAATCAGAGCTTTCCATTTTTATTTTTCCATTTCTATTAATTGTACAACTGTCATCTTTTCTATTTGTGTTAAAATCATCCAGTCATTGTTCTAAAATGTCATTCAATTAACATAGAAAACATTAAATATTCACAAAGGAAATAAATTTAATGCCAATTCACCCACATGGTGTTCGAATGAAGCAAGTACCATTTTGAAAAACAAAAAAGGAAAAGAAAAAGTCACTTGGGGAAAAAAAAGAAAGAAGTAAACTATTGTTTTTGTAATAGAACTTAAAACTGACAGAAATTAAATATTTGCAGGTAACCAGCAACAAGTCATCAACAAAAATAAATGAAAATATGAGCAAAAAAGTATAAAAAAGTAGCTTTCTGTCTCACACATCTGACTCAGACTGAACAGTGTGTGATATATGGAGCTATAAAAGTCATCATCATATACATTAGCAGTATATCATCAGTGTACAGTATACAGTAACTGGATATCATGGTAATATTATTATTATAAATATCATAACGTCGAATATTTGGCTATTTATGAGACTCATTTAAAAGAAGAAACGTTAAACACATTTATGTTTTACTGCTATAAATGAAACTTTTTTCAATAAATGTGTATAGCCTTGCACTGTTATGACACTATGAAGCAACAGGGATTGGTCTAATTTTCTTTTTCTTTGTGGCGTCCATACATCTTTAAACTTATTAATAAGCATAACCCAGCCTATATTACTACACAAGCGTCTGGTTTCCATTCTGTATATTATACTACAAATTATAACAGACTGTTTCATTTTTAATGAAAATGATTGCACTTCGTATTAGTTGCCTTATGAAAGAGCTTCATAGATCATCCGAGATCACGGAGGCTACACATTCTCGAATACCCTTCAAATATTAACCGAAAGAAATAACCATATTTATATAATGTTTTTAATATGAATACTTAATAAAGCTTAATATAACAAACCGAAACGTTTGCAGGGCCGTGCCAAAGTGCACGCAGACAGATAACGTACATTCTGCTTCATTAAGAACGGCCAATTAAATTTCCTCTTAATTTGTCCATTCACTCCTGTAATTACTCCATATGACAGTTAACTAATTGTGCATAATTAGGGTTTCACTTATCTGTGGTGCCTGATTGACATTTAAGCATGTCTTGTGAGCAGATCTGCAATTAGAAATGCAGGCAGAAAAATTATAATCATGGCTTCGTGATTTAATTAGAAGAAAAAAAAAAAGAACAAGGATTAACACGTTGTTTCGGATTCAAGTGAAGGCGAAGCGGTGCTACTACGGGTACAGAGGAGTTCAAAATGATTACATTTTCAGTCATAAGAGGAGCTGACATGGTTGGTTGTTTGAACTAGACTAGCCAAACAAATTAGCCTGTTCAAACAGCGGTGAAGTCACTGATGTAACTGTGAACAGTCATCAATAGCATCAGTAAGGCTGAATGACTCTGTATAGAACCTCTGTAATGGAATTCGGGCCAAAAATCTGAAATCAATCTCCTTACATGTAAAGAATGTTACGGCTGTGACCCATGTGTAATTGTGTGTAAGCCCAAAGACTCTCCATTAGAACGAGTCTAAACCCTCTCCTTGTTATTTTTTCTTTTATCATCCTCCTATTCTTAATAATTATTCCGTGGTCCAGCTGTGTCGTCCTCGTCGTGAATTAGACGAGGCCTCCATTTTGCCACTTTGTTGAAAGAGTCTCCATTTTGCTCATCAGCTCTCTTTTATACACCTCAGTGGCCGTTGCTGTGATCCGCTGCTGTATACACAATGGGAGAACTCACTCGGGTGAATACCACTTACATCAGCAAAAGTGACATTTATAAAGAATTGTAGTGGTTTTAAAATACGGTTAAGGCATAATGAGATGTGTCTCTCAGAGATGATAGTGTTCTGCACACAGCTCAATTATGATCATATTCAACATGATCATGGGAAAAATAGAAATTATGTGGCTCAATTTTTTTCTTTGTAATAATTGTTTTGAATACAAAAGAAATCATTTCAATCGACAGAACACAGCTTTTTTCCTCTTGGTGTACTCTAATGTGCAAAGTCACATTCAATGTTTGTTAATCTTATTGCAAGTATAGGCAAAAAAAGACATCCATATATTTTAGATGTGATCATGTCTTGTGATAATAGAACTATTGTGAAAAATAATGTCAATGTGCTTTTTGAAAAACCAAAAATGAATATAGAAAATAATGTAATCCAACATGTGAAGTATCTTAAACATGCCATTATTCACATGTAATATTCAAGTGATTATTCTGAAAGGGAAGTACGTAATAACACTATCACAGCACATAAATATATTATTTATAAATTATAGCTTATAAATTAGGTTGTTATGTATTGCATTAAAGCAAAATATATAACCATCAGATAACGTGAAAAGCCGCTTTGGCTTCATTCTTTCTTATTGTGCTCAATTATGTTGAATTGATGCTAAAAACATTGAGTTTGCAATTACAGTTAGTATATAACTGTAATGTAGAGTTCATCTATTCTAAGGAAAGACACACACACACACAACCTTCACTGTATAATGTTGCTATTAATCAGTATTTATGCTGTGATTTTTACCACAGTTGATCACTTCAAATGTTAACATCCTTTCAGTTTTATTGGAAAATAAAACACTCATACTTTCCTCTGTCTTTTGTCTTTTACAGAATACTTGATCCCTCTGTGCACGTTCCTGGCCAGCTGGTCAGACTTTTCCTGTGGTCGACCACGGCCTGGAGCTCACTTCCTACTTTCTACAGCACCTGTTCCTGAGTTGGCACCACAACAAGGGATCCTGAACGTTTGGAACACAGCCATTTGTTATTCAGCATAGTGTTTTTTTTTTCAATGAGATCCCCAAAAGTGAAGCTTCACAATCAGGCTAGAAGATTGAGTCCACGAGGGTTTGCTTTTCAATGTGTTTAATTCTGCACATACTGTATTCAATTGAAGCAGATGCATGTTGGGGTGGAATGATTTTTAAACCATTTTGCTTGTAAAATGATAAAGTCTTAAATCTTTTTTAGAGAGAAGTGTTCCCATTCAAGTCTGTTTGTATATAAAACTTTTTCAAATACCCCTGGTCTAAAAGGTAACTGATGGCACAGCATATGCCATTCCAAAGTCAAACGTACATACTAAACATAAAAACATTCAGTGTAGTACATTAAAACTGGGTGTAAAAAAAAAAGCCAGTGTGTTATCATTATTTTAGAATATTATTGGGAACTGAAATGGAAATTGCAAATGTAATGAATAAGATAATATTGGGATAATTTATAAATAATTTTTTTAATACAATGTGATTTACTGTGGTTGAACACATTATTTGATGATAACACATGAAAAACTAGAGATGTATTAGTTCAGACAGGATGTCACATATACCTTATACTCACACTGTATATACAGACACCATAGAGGCCCTTTTTATATATTTTAAAAACCTGTGAAAATTAAAATGTATCTATTTTATTAGTCCTTTCTTTACACATGTTTTGAACAAACATCGATTATGATTATTGCTTATAAATAAACACAATTTGAAACAAATTTGTTTTCGGCCTGAATATAAATCTAAGTTATTTAATATTGAATGCATTTAAAGTTGATCTTGAGAAGAGATTTGATTTGAGGATGTTTGATAAATGGAATAAATGTTTTCTGTGAAAATTACAATGTATTTTTTTTTCTTATTTTTACAGATTTTTCTTTCAACAAACACAATATGATGGCAATAAACATTACTGGAAAATAAAGTCTTTTTTGTTGTTGTTAATCTACGTTATTTAATATTTAATACTATTTCCAGTGACAGTAGCTGATAATCGGCTTTATTTGTAAACAAATAAATAAATAAATAAAATCAAGCAAACAAACAAACTAACAAATAATACAATAAATAAATAAAAATCTGACGCCTTTTTGAATGTAGTCTTACCCAGGAGTGCTGGGAACTACATCTCCCAACCTCAGCTCGACTTATTTGCGCATGCGTACTATTTCAGCACGACGCGCGAATATCCCGTTTTTCTAAAATGGCGGCGTGTGCTCAGGGAAACTGCCGGTTGTTCTTCTAAAGACCTGCAACAGCACAACTTAGTCGCCCGGTTCAAAACTACGGGATAGTTTCTTAATATTTTTGTGACTTGTCGAAGAAAAAGGTGTGTACACGTCTATATGTTTCATGTTCACGGATAAACTCATTTTACTTCTCCGTGAGGCTGATAGTGTTGTACCGTGACGCTAGCTAACAGTTAGCATACTAGTCACGCGATTAAACACGATGACTGGGTTATTTTATTTCCACCATAAATGACCACAGATAGTGTAGATGTCAAACACAGCACGGGTAGAGGAGAACCGGACATTTATCTATGTAAATAGTGAATAATCCCCACAAGCCGGGCGGGCAGGTTAGCTTGGCTAGCTAGCATGCTAAAGCGGCGGCAAGGTAGCTGTAATGTGGAGTAGATGTGACGTCCGGATTCTATGTGACGTCTCATTCAATTGCATATACTCTTTAAATTACAAGTGGTTTCCCCAGATTGATTTATTATAGCTTGTGGAAACAAGCTAACTTGACACACTTTCTTTGTGTTTAATATATCTTCGAAAAGATCTATAATGGCGAAGCGGATTGCTGAAAAAGAGCTGACAGACCGAAACTGGGATCAGGAGGATGAAGGAGAAGAGGTAAGAGCACAGAATTATGAGACATGTGGAGAAGTTTTAGTGCTCCTCTGGAACACATGAAAAAGATTTTGCGTCAGTTCTGGAAATTTCTCAAAGTGGATTTTCATATATGGTGCAGTATTTGGAAAAGCACTGTAACGTAAAAGAAAGAACGATGGATGGATGGATGGATAGATGGATAGATAGATAGATAGATAGATAGATAGAAAGATACTGTATCCCAATGGGAAATAAAATCACACACAGCTTAATTTTTATATTAACTGCCATTCCCCACTGTAGCTTTCATTTTTATTTTAAGATAAGATAAGATAAACCTTTATTCGTCCCACAGTGGGGAAATTTCTATGTTACAGCAGCAAGACAAAGAAATAAAAATAGATGCAAATATATATAAAAAAGAAGAATATACAAAAAAATAAAAAACAGAAATAAAAATAAATAATAATAACAATAATAATAATAATAATAATAACAAAGAAATAAAAATAAATGCAAATATCTAAAAATAATATACATATACTACAATACAGTATATATACAGTACAATGTAATAATACGAATAGGAGAAAAAAAACAAAAGTACGCTTTTTAAGTCGTTTTGAGGTAGTATTGCACGTAAATTGCACGTAATATTGCACATAATATTGTACCTGATTTGTTTAATAATATTTCACACAGATAAAGTTATTGCACATCTTAAAAAGTAATAGCAGTGTTGTATGTTGGTGACTGGTTTTACTGGGAACAGCTTTGGTTGTATAGTCTAATAGCAGCAGGGAGAAAAGACCTTCTGTATCGCTCCTTCAGACACTTGGGATGTATTAGTCTGTTACTAAAAGAGCTGCTCAGCGATGTAACGGTTTCATACAGGGGTTGGGAGGCGTTCTCCAGCAATGATGATAGTTTTGTTACCATCCTCCTTTTTGAATTTTCTTTTTGTATCAGCTGCTGTGTTCAGCACAGGTATAGAGAAATACCTCAGGAAATACAGTGTACATGAATGTTTCCGCTTTTAAAAAAGCCCTATAAAGCCCATTGGCTGCTTAATCACTATATAACAAACCAGAAGCATAAGAGCAGAATATGAACAAACATTGAGTTGAGATGATCAGTAATTGGTTTATTTACATCCAAGTCAAGCTTGATGCGAATCTTAGACCTGCAGAGTAAAAGCAAACATGAAACAGAAAAAAAACACAATCAGTCTAAAGCCTCGGTCACACCAGACTTTCAGCGTGTGATTTTCTTACTAAATTTATTCGGATAGTTACAGTGAAAATGGGCGACAACCCATACAATCTGTACATGTGTTATTGATACTATGAACGGGGCAGCTTTTTATTAAGTGTGAATTTTGTTATTTTGTGTTGTATAAACTGGGGCGATAATCAGTCGTTCTTTATGGCGTATTTCCTAAAGAGGTCACTTTATGACGTGTGGATCTCCTCAGTCACTCGTCTTTATTGCGCCACTAATTCGCAGGTCAGATTTGAACAAACTTGAACTTTGGAACGTTTGCAGTGTTTTCGTGTTTCCAGTCTCCATTGTTCTGTGCTTGCTTGTGGGTATTTATTTGTGTAATGAGAAACCCAGCGTTATCTTTTGAACTTCCATCGAAGCACCATCGAGGCAGTGAATGCAAATTCGGTGACCATTATGATTTCAGCACGCAGCAAAACTAATGAGCAGAATATTAGACTGTGTTGTTTATTGTGTCAATTATGAATTTAATGTTACTAAATTAATATCAATTTTTTTTTGGCTAATTGTGGATGCACAAAGCCCATTTTCTGCTTACAGCTTTTTTCCCCCATTTAGCCATACAAGCACAAACTACAAACTTTTACAATCACATGATTGCAAAATGCAGGGCTTGATTAAAATTCCTTGCTTAGAGGGTTGGCCATGCTTTAACACTGTGGGTGATCTGTAATATTCATAATTTCAAGACTCACAATTAGGATTATATGGATTCCTAAAGATGAAGCTTAGTGCAAGCAATGTACCTTTACCACTAGTCTGGATTATCCTGTTTACATGCAGCTGTGCCACCAGCACTTACTGACACTTTACTGTTGCAATAATAAACATTTCTCCTGCACTGTTCGACTTTGATCATCAAAAATGCTCGTACTGGCAGACAAATCCACTGGTTTGTAAAATGAATAATAAAGTAGGGTGCATTACAGTCTGTTTCGCAGTTACACACTTGCCCAGTGCCCGTTAGAGCAAAACTCTGGGCAGAAACCATCACGGTTACTTTAGAGCAGCCACAAGTGAAAAGGTGGCTCTTCTTTCTCAGGATGTCAGGACTTGTGCTGAATATTGAACACAACTGAATCCAGACACATTCGCTGCTAACTGAACAGCCTGATGCTGAATATTTGAACTATTCTGTTCATTTCAATAATACTGGATTTATGCTGCTGATCAGGACCAATTCCTATAATGTAATAATAGTTTTGGGTATACCAGTCATTTTTATAATTAATATTTTTCCCATGAAAATTATTTGTTTTACAACCAAAGTCAATTTGCAGGATCCATATTTACTTAATTTTAATTCTCTTCATTAGGCAGGAACATTTTCAATTGCAAGTGAGGAAGTGATGAAAAACCGGGCTATTAAGAAAGCCAAGCGTCGAAATCTTGGCACAGAGGTAAACCATATACTGTGTTTCTGAGACTGTTTATCAGACTCTGTGAGGCTATTATATATCTTTATTTACTGGTTAATATTTAGCCACTAAATAACAATCATGTGCAGTATTTATTATGTAAACATAGTTTTTCTTAGTTGTGTTGTTTTATGTAACACCCTGGTCCTGGAGAATGATGTTTCATTTTTACAGAGAACAGCTGTATATAAATGAAATGGCAACAGAAACCTCCAGCTGTCTTTTAGTGGAGGCGTAGGTTATCTTGTTTTTTGTAATTCATTTAAGTAATTACTTTTAAATTGTATTTTAATAGGTATTAATTATTGTATCATATGGATATTAGTATGCTCTAGTCTGTGTTAGTATATGTAGAAGGTCTAGAGCTGTGGGACTTGTTCATTTAGGGTATGGGGCTGGAAGATTAATTAAAAATGAACTTTGTGTTTTTGCCTTAGGGAGAGAGCGGAGGAGCGTTTAAAAGCTTTAAGGGTTTCTGTCCGGCCCCAGCGGCTGCAGCAACTTTCTCCGTGTCTGGGAATGGGGCTGGATTTAAATCCATCTCTTTGACCAATGGCAGTGCTCCATCAGTCACTCCAACATTTGGCGGTTTTAACTCCCCTGACAGTGCCAAGACGAACACCGGTGAGTGTGTGTGTGTGTGTGTGTGTGTGTGTGTGTGTGTGTGTGTGTGTGTGTGTGTGTGTGTGTGTGTATGTATGTGTGTGTGTGTGTATGTGTGTATGTGTTTTGAATATATATTCATGTATAATATAATTCTTGAAGCAGGTCGTTATTAGATAGTTAAATATGCAGTCCTGATGGAAATGTGTCATGTGAGCATGTGTCGTGAATTTGCAATGTTCGTTGGTCTTATAATTATACAATGAGTATAATTGAGAAAATGAATAAGATCTGTGATAGTAGGAATATTATAAGTGAGCTCAAATACTATCATTAATTGATTAACTGGTGTTTCACTATAGTTGTTTTGGTACACATTAAAACAAACAAACAAACCATTTCTGCATATACGAATGTATGTCCATTTTGCAACTTCCTTGCAAAATTTGTGACTGATTGAGACAACTTCTTGTTTTGCTATGTAACAAATTTCAGAAAGTGTTGTTGAGAGTGTTGCTTTGAGAAGTGAATATTTCAGAATCTGATAATCTGTCATAGTTTAAGAAATATATTTAAGGCTCATATGCCGGTAAATGTTTAAGGCTGAGCAGTTGGATTGTGTGCACGAACTTATGTTGAGCTGAGTGATGCAAAGTGGGCTTTTTAAGCCTTTTTCTTGTGGAGGAGTAGCTTAACATATCCATCAGAGAAAGTGAGAGGAAGATAGGACCGGCATTTACTCCTACACGTCCCTCTGCCATCTTCTCGCTCTCTTGTTGGGTGCAAATGCATCACCATTATTCAGTGCACTCACACTCACTGTCCCTCCTCTTCCCTCAGGCACCACATCATCCAATGGCCCAGCCTCCTCCTCATCCTCCCCCTTAAACAGTGGTGACGGCATAGCCAACGGCTCCGCCCCCAGCCTGCCCACTATCTCTGGAGGAGGCAGTACCAGTAAGGAGTACAACCGGCAGCTTACAGCTCTCAACTGCTCTGTGCGTGACTGGATCACCAAGCACGTGAATGACAACCCGCTGTGCGATCTCAACCCCATCTTTCGCGACTATGAGCGGCACCTGGCCACCATTGAGAGCAACTACGGCATTGGCGCAGCAGCAGGGGCACAGCAGGAGAAACAGGCAAACGCCACCAGAAACACACCATCGTTCTCTTCCAGCAGTAATGTTACATCGGCTGCTCCTGCATTGTTCTCCTTTACGAAGAACAAGGACATTGTTGCTCCTGAGAAAAGCTCCATTCCTCCAGGAGTTTCTTTCAACTTTGGCCAGAAGGTAGACAACTCTGTGCTTAGCTCAATCAAGTCTGCAGGAGCTTCCGGGTTTTCGTTTTCTCCCACCTCCTCTTCTGCCACGTCTGTGTTTGGTGCAGCAAGCACCAGCGCTTCTACAGGCACCTTCTCTTTCAATGCGGCCAAGACTGAAGCAGCCAGCAAACGCCAAGCAGGTACACACTAGGAACTGGATGAAACTATACAATGGGAGTTGTGATGTGTGTGTATGTGTGTGTGTGTGTATATATATATATGTGTGTGTGTGTGTGTGTGTAATCGGTTAGACATCGGTAAATGCCTGGTGGTTTTAAAGCATGTCTGCAGTCAGCATGTGATCAATACTATCTTAGAAACTAACTTAGATTCTTGTATCAAAAAGGCACTAGTGCATACCAGACAGCAGATCAGAATATGTAGTTTTTACCGATATTCATCAGTAAATGAGCCTTTTTTCAATTATGTACCATTATTTACATGAAATTATATCCAGCTAGTTTTTATTTTTATTAACCATTATTTATGTTTTTGATGAGACGGCTGCTGCCTTGTAGCCCTATTATAGTGAATAAACTTTTAATTAGTAACTGGTATTTCTTAGGTAAACATAAATAATGGTAAATGTAGGTAATTTCTGTTATTTCTTATGTCTAATTCATTTTAAAAAATATGATTATCTCCTAGCAAAGTGTAATAATTTAAGTAAATAAAAAGTGTAAAAAAAAATCCAGCAGAAGGAATACTCTGCAGTGTGTAATGTTTTCCTGTTGCCCTTCCTCACAGAGCACAGCACCGATGAAGAATCAGATGAGCCGCCAGTACCGGTAGTAAAAGAAGTCAAGGAGAAAGATGCTTTTTACTCTAAAAAGTAGTTTACTTCACTCTCTCTCTTTTTTTTTTTTTTTAAGCATCACATTCAAGTTTATTTGAATACACTTCATATTGCTATGATATTTACATGTCTACATATTACAGGTGTAAACTGTTCTATAAGAAGGAAAACGAGTTTAAAGAGAAAGGAGTTGGAACACTGCATTTAAAACTGGTTGCAGAGGGCAAGCTGCAGCTCCTAGTGCGTGCGGACACAAACCTAGGTAAAACACTACTGATCAAATAAACATGAAATCCTCTTCTATAATTTAACACGTAAACAAAAGTGTCAATCATTTCTCACAGTAAATAATACAAATGGTACCTGTTTGAAATATCTTATCTATCTATCTATCTATCTATCTATCTATCTATCTATCTATCTATCTATCTATCTATCTATCTATCTATCTATCTATCTATCTATCTATCTATCTATCTATCTATCTATCTATCTATCTATCTATCATGTGTCTATAGCAGTTTCTCTAAGGCACTTGTGATTATAACTGTGTGTGTGTGGTGGGTGTTACGAGTATTTATCTAAAATTCAGGGACAGTAAGTCCCCCTGGTGGAGTTTAAAAGAAATGTAGCCATTTTTGTATTCCACTTCTGCTTTTCCTCTTCTAGCAGAGAACTTGAGATTCTTCTTATTGATTTTTTCCCCCTATTTAAAAATCATGGACATTTAATTACCAGCAAACTAGGCAACTAAACATGTGACTGACTGTATAGCATAGCTGAGCCTTAAAAAAAAAAAAATAATAATAATAATTTAGTAATAAGGCAGCATTAATTATGTGAAACGGAGCAAAAAATTGACCAAAATACGTTTCTTTCTAGGAAACATCCTGTTGAATATCATGGTTCACTCCTCCATGCCGTGCACACGGACAGGGAAAAACAACGTCATGGTGGTCTGCATGCCAAATCCCCCTGTGGACGACAAGAACCCCAGCACTCCTGTACCAATGCTGATCCGTGTTAAAACGCCAGAGGATGCTGACGAACTACACAAACTTCTGCAGGAGAAGAAAGCATAAGCTCTTTTCTCCATCTAACAGACTCCCCATGCCCTGTGCCCCCACCATGAAAATAACGTACATCATCTATTGCCTGAATGTGGTTTGCACGACTGTATGCCATCACTCACCTGACTCACGTTTATCTTATGAGCAGTCTTGACCTGCATGCCAGCACACACCCTTTGTGAGCATTGGCAACAAATTTGATCAGATACTGTGAAATCGTTATGCATAAATGCTGGTTTTAATTCGATGGTTGCTTTTGAATTTTACATACCTTAAAGTGAAGTGAAGATACAGGCTGTAAAACGCCTGCGTTCTGAACATTCCATCAGGTTTTTCATTTTGCTGCTATTACTAAACAAATAAGGGGTGAAGCTGAGGAGTCTCTTTTTATACATCCATGAATGTGTGCAGATTACATAAATTAGATTTACAATATGAATTGGAGTTCAGCTTTGTACTTCGGACCTTCATAATAAAAGGGAAAGTTAATTTAGGGAGGAATTGGATCGTGTTTGACCTCTCCTAATGCCTCTTCTTCCTAGAAAGAGAATAAAAGTGTGTGGGAAATTTATAAACTACAAAGAAACCTTTATTTTCTTAAACTTTTAAGTATTTCTTTTTTGACAGTTAATTGATTGGAGGCATGCAGGCAACTAGATGTTAATGTTTTAGATTGTTCGAGGCCTGAATAAAGTATTTGTTTTTATGTTTTGCTCAAGGTGTTTGCTGTAATTGATATTTATTCTGAGCAAGTTCTCTGTTTCTGTAGAGTGCTTTGTGTAAATGAGTCCCGTAACCTTCCCTCCATACAACAGCAAAATTAACATCCACAGCGTTAAGACTGCAAGCAAATGATCTTCATAGTGCATCTGTCCTAAGTGGATCTTGGTTCAATTGTTCTTGTGGTTTTAATCGGTTGTTTTTTTATTTTTTGTTATTTTTTTTTTTCTAAGTGACCTTTGTAACGCCTTGGAACACAAGGCCTGCATTCAACAAGCACCAAATACATTTTGTAGCTTTGTTAACCGGCTAATAAATCAAGCTGAGAAATACTTAAAGCTGTCTTTGTCACAAGTTGTGTTGCTGTTCACCAGTGGCACTCAAACAGCAGCTGTGTATCAGTAACTGCAGCATGTTTTAGCAAGTAATATTTGCATTTGATACACTTTTTGGAAAGCTAATATTTAATTGCTTACTTAATGCCGATTAAGAATCGAAACACTGTGCTGAAAAGGCTTTACAGTCTTTGTGGTCATTTTTATTTTATACACTTTAACCACAAACTGCCTTGAGCAGCATAATGCAGTGTATTGTTCTATTAGTGTATTTCAATGTGCACAAATTATAATGCACAAAAAACTACTGAAAATGAAATTGACTTTTTGCAGGGTTTCTGCAGGGTCTTAACAAATCAAAAAAGTCTAAAATGTAAAAATAAAATGTTGATTCTCCAATGTCCTGGTAACGCTACCTCTGATGTTCATTGAAATGCTTCTGCTGCACTTTAGACTGTTTTGTTTTCATGGTGTTGTACCTTCATTCTGTCGCCAGTCCAAATATAATTCACTTTATCACGACTACAAATGAGACCAACATGCAACATCCAAACAGCTTTCTGTTTTTTTGGCACGAATCTCTCTTGGATTGTATCACACAAAAATTGATTTTATTTCTCAGATACGGGAAAGTGCAGGTTTAGTGATATTTGGTTTGAGAAATGTATTAAGGGTTTGGTTAAGGCCAGTTGCTAACATGTTTGTGTGTGTTTTTTATGTCGTGATGTAGGTCTTAAATTTCATTCTTAATTGTCTCAAAAAGGTCGTAATTTGACTTTGTGAAACCCTGCAGAAACCCTCTTTTCATAATGAACTCATTGTGTAGATTCTCATAAGATCTTAAAATACAATATATATAAAGCCATGCTGTATTTGAATATTTGCTACTTTGCATGCAACCTTTGAAGTTGGCCACAGAAAACGCCCTCAACAATACAAATATTCATCAAAAAAACACATTTAATAAGGAACTCGATAGCAAAACTAATTGCTTGGTGTTGCACGTCTTAAGTTTATATTGCTAATTTTGACTCCAGAGACGCTGCTAGTCAGCCAAATAAAACAAACACGTTTACACGTCCTGCAAATAGTCAATTAGTCAGGAAATATTTAAAAAGCAAAGTTAGCTTTTTTAGATTGGCACTGGAGCTGTGTGATTAATGAAGCTAATAAGACAGGAACGCTTATAGCGCCCAGTTTCGGATTGTGCAAGCTTCGTGCACTTATTAAATAACAGAATGAGTCTTTATTTAATATGTGAATTATGCTGGTGCAGCAAATTCAATTGGGGTATAAGACAAGAACAGATGATCTTCATTTCTATTGCTCGTGCACAAAGACATAAAACCTTCACATACAACTTGTAGCCAGGGTTTATGAACTTCGTGCTTTTTTTTCTATAACAATTCACAGGCTGACCATAAGCTAAATCTGCTATATCTGAGCTGGTAAACCTAAAAATATGTGATAAATTGGGTTTAACAGAACCCAATAATCCTTGTGCCCAATGGTGCTGTAATTCTATACTGTCAGATTCTTTCTTTTAACTCGCAAACTTGGTTGTTGATTAAAATTGCCATGATGCTATACACGATTAAGCCATACACCGGTTCTCTTCATGCTGGACTCAAGTTTGGCTTATGGGAAGTCCGACACACAAGCAGTGCAGCAGAGTGTAGCTCGTTTAACAATAGATATGTAGTGGTCAAAATTTCCTGATGGAAACTGGAGCCAGAAGAAATAATGGGAAGGAAAAACAGGCTCAAGAAAAAAAAATTATGAGAAGATCATCACAGTGTGATTATATCTTATTACTCTTTCACAATTGTTCCATCAATAAGGGAAATCAACAGATTTTATCAAATGTTTTTCAAGATCAAAAATCAAGATACATTAAATAGACAAAAGTTGTGGACACCTGACCATTAGATTGTGATGTGCTCTCTGAACCTCCCAATCTACACTTAATCCACAATTTGCTGTTATAGTAACCTCCACTTTTTTGGGAAAATGTTCCACTCGATTTTGAAATGTGTGGTAGAGATTTGTGCTCATTTAGCGACAAAGCTGTTAGTAAAGGCAGGTATTGATGTGAGGTGAGAAGGCCTGGGGTGCAGTCAACATTCTAATTCATCCCAGAGTTATTCAGTCGGGTTGAGGTCAGAGCTCTGTAGCAGGCCACTCATAATATTTTGTTCCAACACATGTTAAACATATCTTCATTCTGCTGACTGTTTGGTTTGGGTCTCCTAGTTCAACGCAAGGGAAAAAAGGTATGCCACAACGTGCAAAGACAGTTGTGTGTCTCCAACCCACATAAAACAAATGTGGTTTGGAGTATGATTGATAATTGTTTGGGGAAGAACCATATACAGCTGGAAATGTCAGGTGTCCCAATACTTTTATCCATATAGGGTAGATCATTGATGAATGGCCTAACAGAGTTAGTGTTGTTAACATTAAACTGGTAAGACCTTATATTCTAGACACAAATATTCCTAAATCAATGTTGCATTAGTTGTAAAACTATCATCTCTATCATTCTTTGGTTAGTTCCTACTGGAAACCCATTTAAAATCAGACACTGTTTACACCAAGACTCCAGCACTTTCCCATATTACCAAAGGAGCATATACTCCAGTACATATGCAAATGCTATTATGAATGCCATGTTAATACATAAATATATATATATATATATATATATATATATATATATATATATATATATATATATATATATATATATATATATATATATATATATATATTATATATTGTCACATGTTTGCTGCAAAAAGAAAACTGATAATAAACTGAATTACATCATGGTTTTATAAAACCTTAAAGATTAAAGGTGGAAACAACAGATTTCTGAGCAAAACTGTTTAAAATGAATCCATGATCGGATACATATCCATGCTATACTCATTGCTTATAGCTGCTCATAACACTGATCCAGACACAAGATGGCGCTAAACTGCTGTTCAACAAACATCTGTCCAAACTGAAGGAACAACCTGCATGTGAGTGAACAGAATATACATGAACAAATGTGTTGTATATAATAATAATAATTAAAATGTTTATTATTATTATTATTATTATTATTATTATTATTATTATTATTATTATTAAGACAAACAGTGATAATGATAGACTGGTGTCTTTTGGGGGATTTTTCACAACATGGTTTGTCTATATATAATATAAACCAAGTTTATATAATCAGGGGTATATTCTATTCTATTGGGTCACAGGAAATAATAGTAACTGTGTTTAAGCCTGGATTACACAGGTGTTGTTCGGTTTTGTTCCTCACAGCGGGGGAAAGAAGGTGAGTCATAGTGATGAGTTAATACCTAAGAAATTTAAGGATCAGGGTTTAGAAAGAAACCTCATTCAATTCTAATAACTTCATTCGTTTTGATAGTGTTAATTGTCTTAACAGTAACATGAATCACACATGATGCTGAAGGCAGAGATGGAAAAACATGCAATCAGAAGAAAAAATATTGATCATGTCGTCAAATAGATTAAAACAACGAGTAATGAGCCTGGTTTAAAAAAGAAGAAGTAGAAAGTAGATATTTGTGTAAAAAAAAAAAAAAGAAAAAGTAATGAGTGAAAGTAAAAAGTTGTCAAAAAAATAATGTACTAATACCAAAAAAATATCTACTTAAGTACAGTAACAAAGTATTTGTACTTCATACTTACCATCTCTGGCCGAAGGCTACATATTTTCTCAGTCTGTGATCATAAATTGCCTTAAGTAGAACATGGTGAGGTCTAATTTGCATAATGATTTACAATTTAAAACAAAGAAAAAGTTGTAATTGTAGAAATATTTAGAAGTAAGCGGAATGAAGAACCTGAATAAGCTTCTTCTAAAAAAAAAAACACAAGCCAGCCAGCTAGTACACTGATAATTCATTAAAAATTAATGTAAAAATAAATTATTTTAGAAAACTTGTCTGGTTCACACATGTTCGCTAACTAAGTAAGACAGAGAGATTTTAAATATTAATAACTTTCTTCCGTCACAGATCCTGTCAGGTTAGCACATTTTATCTAACACTGTCTTAATATGAAACTAATAATGCACAATAATAATAATAATAATAATAATAATAATAATAATAAAGAACATGCTTGTTGATCATAATCTTTAGTGTTTCACTATTTAATCTAGCTAGCTAGCATGAATGCTAAACTCACTGCTAAATGTATAGTAATATACAGTATGTTTAATGTTTTAGCCTACAATATAATATACAGTAATAAAGACACAAACAATTCTGCAGTCCTCAAATTAATACGTTCTTAAATGATGGTACGATGCTGGATTATTTTTTGAAAATGAAAACATATACTGTCATAAATAAAGAATATTTATGAGAATGAATAGGCCAAATGACTACAAGGTTCTAGTTGTATTAGGGATTCATTTGCAAAAAATCTAAACAAAAATAATTTGACTGGGAGAGTATATTTATAATGTATCTAAACAGTTCACAAAACAGTATAGACTAGACTCAGGGCCCCAGGTCACTTCCAGGCCTACGGATCCATTATATCCAGCCAGTGAGGTGATTTTATATTTTTATTATAACTGGCAAAGTGGGACTCTGTGGGCGCTGCACAGTTTCTACACTTCATCCCTGAAACAATGACCCATTTCCGCCTACAGGCTGTTCAATCATTCTGCATATTTGGAAGTACATAATGTGAGAAAGTTTTCTTTGTTATGAAGAGAAAAGCACACACAGGTGTCGTCTCACTGATGTACACCTTTACTCTATTCTGAGATTTGCTCCAGGACAGAACTGAACCCCAAACCTTAATAAACTGACAGCTATGAAACACTGCCAAGCATCTCGCTCAGGCAGACGTGCATTAGAGCAGAATCTACTGCTTTTACACATTCTTTATTTTCATACTTTCTTCTATATTCTGTCTGCTTTGTTGTCCATTAAATGTTAATAGTGTTTGGTTCTCTGCTTAGTAGTAGTATTAGTAGACCCAGTATTCAATTTTAACCCCCTCTATGATTGAGTTTGACACCACGAGTATTGACTTTCTGTAGAAAAAATTCAAAGCATTACAAAAAATCTACAAGAATTCAGCCACATAGTCACAGACAAAACCCTGTAAGTGTCATCTTAGTGCCAGTTCAGTTCTTAGTGAAGATTAATTTTACACTAAAGTGAGGATGCAAACAGTTTTGTGTTGATTACAACCGTGTGTATAAGCAGTGTGAGGATTACAGGCCCAAATTACACAGCACAAAATATTTCAGGGTTCTAGCAATTGTGCATGAGTCTGATGTAAAAGGAAGCACTGGATAAACAGGAGAAAGTGCTGAAAGTGGTGGACACAAATCACGTGGTATACAAACGGGTTAACACGTCGATCCAACAGTCTGGACTCGGGAGTTTGATAAGTTACACACAGGGATTAGTTTAGTGTTAGCTCACTTGCTAGCAAACACTGTTTATTTTTTTATGTTGTGTTAACTGCTGAATTTGTCAAACCAACATAATAACAGATTCATTTAACAATGCTAGTTTGACTACAGCAGATTTAAAGCAAAATACAACTAAGCAGTTGAGGATTATGGGTTTGAATTAAAGATCAGCGGCAGCTTGTGAGGTCTGGGCTTTAAACAGAACCTTTTAATGAGTAGTTTACTGTAATTTACGGACTATAAAGCGCACCTAGAATTAAAGATCAGCGGCAGCTTGTGAGGTCTGGGCTTTAAACAGAACCTTTTAATGAGTAGTTTACCGTAATTTCTGGACTATAAAGCGCACCTATATAAGCCGCACCCACTGAATTTGACAAAGATTTTTATTTTGAACATAAATAAGCCGCACCTGTCTGTAAGCCGCAGGTGTCTACACTGAAACTAATGAACTTTACACAGGGTTAACGAAAGACAGTGTCTGTTACACGGTATAACAGGTGAAATATGTTGTGGCTCCTTAAAGAGCAGAGCGGCATTTTGGGAATAGCCTGCCGCCGCATTTTTCCGGTATTACTGCATGTGTGCAAGACCGAGGAATATGTCCTTATTATTTTCTGATGCTCATTTCTAGGTTTCTTTGACTAACCCGTAACGCTGTTGCCAAGAAAAATAAAAGAGCATGAGTTTTGGAAACCTGTCTGTGCTTCTATGATTTCTGTTGCAACTGGAGTTAGTGAGCTCTCCCATGACCCAGACTCAACGCGCTACAACGGCTTGTATTTAAACAGTAGCCTACCAAGAAAGTCATTGTTCACTGTCTTCCTCCTTCCTTTCACAACTATTTCTCTCTGGAGTTTTTCTTTTGGCATCGTCGTGCATTAAAAAAAAACGTTTTTTCTCCCGATGCCGTGCAGCTCAGAACACAGGTGAGGTGCGTTGCTTCCGCTCGAAATTTCATTGGTCTAATGTTATGTCGCTCAGTTTTTTGGCTTGAAGTTTGTGCAACTGGGAAAAACCCAGGAAAAATTCATAAATAAGCCGCTTCGTTGTTTAAGCCGCGGGGTTTAAAACGTAGGAAAAAAGTAGCGGCTTATAGTCCAAAAAATACGGTAATCGCTTACTGAAAGACCCTTATACATATCTTTATCTAGTGTCGTCAATCTGTGTATATATTTTAGCTAGTATTTACAGTTTTTTTGGATTGCTTACACACTAAAATTAAAAGTAGTACACTGTTAGCAAAACCTTACACTCAAGAGGCAAAACATCAGCCCATATTTGCACAACTATAAGCACAATGTCAACCTCACACTTGTTGCAAAACTCTACACACAGTGATTTGCAAAACACTAAACACACTTAACATACATTACACACAAAAATCTATCATGAAGTCATTTCCTTGCAATACCAAAGCACTGACTGTCAAATTACTGCACCGTCCAGCCAATTGGTTCAACACAGTCATCAGGTGTGCAAACATTTGTTTGCTTAATTGCAGACCAATCAGGTGTATAAGCACTATAAAAAGCAGCAGGTGAGTTCATCGGTCTTCAAGCACAATGGTAGGAGTCAGAGAAAGAGTAAGACGAGGAGGAGAACGAGGAGAACGAGGAGGAGGACAAGAAGGAGGAGGAAGGGGAGGAAGGGGAGGAAGAGGAGTCAACAGAGGAGGAATCAACAGAGGAAGAGAAAGAGATGGAGGCCATGCTGGAGGTAGAGGTAGAGGAAGAGGAAGAGGAAGACAAGAAGGTGCTCAAAGAGGACCGAATCTGACAAATGAGATCCGCGCAACACTGGTTGACCACGTTATCAACCACGGCCTGACACTGAGGGAGGCTGGACTGCGAGTGCAGCCAAATCTAAGCCGATACACAGTGGCAAGTGTGATAAGAACATTTCGACTGGAAAATAGGTATTGTAAAAATATCATCATATCAAAAACATCTGCACGGTTTCAGTAACTGCTCACAGTACTGTATTCTATGCACGATCAGCACTTCTGTTACCTTTTCCTGTGAAATTACTGTACTATTGTATACTGTTTTTTTTTCTACATAGGACTGAGGGTCAGGAACGACAAGGGGGAAGGCCTCCTATGTTCACAGAACAGCAAGAGAGGGAGATAGTAAACATGGTTTTAGCCAACAATGCTATAACACTCGATCAGCTTCAAGCTAACATTGTCAATAACCATGCCAGTTTCAACGATATCCATCAGGTCTCAACATCAACACTGGCACGCTTCCTAAATTCCGAAAGGGTGAAACGACTGCGGCATGATTATGCAGAGGTATGTATTCACTTTAGCAGTGTGTTCTTGCATACTGTCTCATAATCTTTTACTGTACTGTAATATGTATACTAGATCTACACTGAACTACACAATTTTGCATGACACTATTCTTCAGAGAGTTTTACGAATGGATGGAGAGGAGATCCAGCATGAGTTCATTTACGTGGATGAGGCTGGGTTCAACCTGTCGAGAACACAAAGGAGGGGAAGAAACATCATTGGCCACAGAGCTATAGTCAATGTCCCAGGGCAACATGGGGATAATATAACACTCTGTGCAGCCATTACACAGAATGGGGTTCTCCACCGCCATGCCCATATGGGCCCTTACAACACAGCACTCATACTTACATTCCTGGACCGATTGCACAACATAACAGCAGCAAATCAAATCAATCATATGCAATACATTGTTGTCTGGGACAATGTGTCTTTCCACCGCTCTGCTCTGGTTCAGAACTGGTTTCAGCAACATCCACATTTCACCGTCCTATATCTTCCACCATACTCTCCATTCCTCAACCCTATAGAAGAGTTTTTCTCTGCATGGCGGTGGAAGGTATATGATCTCCGTCTCCAGGCTGAGGTACCCCTAATCCAAGCCATGGAGGAGGCCTGTGACCAGATGGAGGTAGCAGCAATGCAAGGATGGATTCGTCATTCAAGACGTTTCTTTCCAAGGTGTCTTGTGAATGACTACATTGCCTGCGATGTTGATGAAATTCTCTGGCCAAATCCAGCTAGGCAAAGAGACAATGTCTAGTTCTTTATTCTTTTTACAGTAAACTTACAGTACAATACGTGAAGGGACGTTTTGTTACCGAATTATGAGTCTCCATGTCAACATTTTGGGCGTGTTGACAAATAAATGAGTTTCTTCAGTCTGCAACATTGGTCTTGTGTAGTGTTTGGTGAATTTACATTATATTTGTACTTCATTGATGGTAGCCTACTCTAATCATAGGGAAGTAGAAGTGCTAAAAGTGTTTTAGGTTTATCACAGCAGAGTGTAACTCGTGCAAACAGGGTATAGTAATGTTTCATATGGTAACAAAGTGTGGTTTTTACACAGAAGTGTATAGTTTTTACAAGAGTGTTTAATTATGCAAGGGATCTGTAGTGTTTCGCTAATTGGGTGTGTGGTTGTGCTAATTGTAGTGTTTTGAAGACACGGGCCCTGTTTTGAAAATCGTGCTTAAGCAATCCAAAAAAACTGTAAATGCACTAGTGCGGCAGTTGCAGGCTGATTGAATTAAACATTACAATGACAGCTATTATATATTTAGGATTGCACTCAATGCTCACATCTGCAACAATATCTAATGTAAATAAAAAGTCACGTGACCATGTGACTACAAAGTCATGTAACAGAAAAACACGGCACATAATAGAAACTTGAGAATACTGCAAATGTATTTGTTTGGATGCACAAATACATGTACACAAGCACACACACACACACACACACACACACAAACACACACACACACCTTTTGTAGCTTGCATTTCTTTCTGATGTGTCAATAGTTCTGTAAATAATTCAAATCACTTTTTTTTGGTAATTTATATTTCAATAAGAGGTACAGAAAATGTACATTTATTAACAGTGTAACATAAATAGAAGATAAACATGCACATGTAGGTTTTTTTTAAAACTGAATACAAAAAACGTGGTTAAAGCGATTAAAGAGCTGTGTATATACCACAAGAACTCTCTGGAAAAGAGGTTTCTATTTGGTTGACATGGGCTTCTACAGCCTATCAAGGAAAACAAATCCAATGAAACCCAAAGAAAGTGAATTTTAAAGCATTAAAAAAATGTTGCTGACGAATCAGGTTGCCTGTGTGGAATATGAAATAATTACTAAAGCCGTCTTTAAAGCAGTCACTAAGGAATACATTCAGCTCACAAAACCCAACATAATACTGACAACCCGGGTTTTTTCCTCACTTCTTCCATAAACACTTCATTGCCAGCGATTTTTAAAGGCGATCGACAAAAAAAACATAACAGTCACTAGACTGTAAATATTCTTCACGAGGAAAGACAGACGTAACAGTAATGGTCAGAGTTTCAGTTCACAAATCCCTAAAACCCTAAAAAATGTTCAAATCAAACAGACAAAACAAGCCAAATTGTGTGACTATCCTGAACTGCAGGTTGGAGGAAAAAAAGTTTGACTTAATAACGTGTTATGTCATGATATTATTTAGATATTTTGTCATTTCTGTATGTTGTGTTTAGTTGTAATCATTTTTTCAATATATTATCTTGTTTTGCCTTTTTTTAAACACTGTATTAAAATATCTAGAATATGTAATACCATACAATCTATCAGTAAGATTCACTTAATGATTATTATTTGATTATATTATTGAATACTAATGAGACTAAGCCAGACTGTGTGTCTGTGTGTGTTTGTGTGTCTGTCTATGTTGAAGGATTGCTAAAAAAAATGTAATGCCTTTAAGTATGGTCAAGCTAACTTGAACCTATTATTGAAGGATATTAAAAAAAAACAAAAACAAAAACAGCAAAGCTCTTCAACTTTTACCACACAACTTGTGTTTCATGGCTTCTGCAGAACAGCTAGTAGGTGTGTTTCTAAAATGTAGCAGTTTTACTGTGTAAATTTCGGAAAAACAAAAGAAATTACACTCTTCACGGCCTTTCATCTTCAGCATCTTTCGCATCATACCAAGTAATAAATATCACAATGATTACAACTATCTCCAAACATACAAATGAACAAATGTATTATGTCTTTTTAAAAAAACAAAAAAAAAACAAACAAACAAAAGAAATCTACATGTGCGGCTTTTTTTCCTTTTCTCCTTTTTATTTGGGTGTGAACCAGAAGGTCGAACTTAAGACACATCCAGCATTTCCAATTCCAGACTCTGTATATGGAGCAGGTCATATAACAGAGTCTAGATGTAATTTTAGCTGGTAAGGAGGTGTTAAGGCCTAGGGATGAGGAAGCGAGGAGAGGGGTTTATGGGTGTGGTTGGGGTCGCCTTTTGAAAAAAGCACTATGCACAAATCAACAACATTGAAAGACCCAGCAGATTCTGTTTACATGAGGCTCCGAGGGTCGTGGTTGGTAGATTCACTGAGTATTCTAAGCAGCAGTGTATTTACAATGAGACATTCTTTTGCATGTTATTTATTTTTTTTCCCTTTCGTACGCAGGTGGGACGTGAAGCCAGTCCTGCCTTCCAGGCCTGAGCTGATCAGATAGAACGAGGCATTTCAGGACGGTGTTCAGTCACTCGGGTTGTTGCGCTCGTGTCCACATACAGACTGTCACAGAAAACAGGTGGAAGAGGCACTTTTGATTGGCTGGTTTTTTTTTTTAAATAAGTCCTTAGTTCTTACATTTCCTCTCCTCTCCTTTAGTCAGTGGTGGGTTTTTTTGTTTGTTTTTTTTGGCTCTCTATATGGATGCTAGGTGGTGCTGACGTCTGAGGGGCCTGATGTGGAGAGGCACTTAGTCACAACTTCTAAGGGAGTCAGGAGCCGCTAGATCATCAGAATAGGCTTTTGTCTCACCTCCAGGATATCTATAAAAGAAATTCCATAACCATGACAAAATGAGTAAAAACAAGCTGATGTAAATCGCTTTAAATTTTACTGATTTTAAATAACCAATACGAAATCAAATTCATCGATGACCAGCATGTAGTAGAAAGTGTTTATTAACTATTAGCTGAGACATCAAATAAACATGCTGTAACCATGCAAGAAGACAAAAATGGATGCAAATATAAATAACACAGGACCATGAAGCCATGAAGAATATTTTACAATATGTTTCAAACAGTTCTAGATGATAATAGTACTGATAATATATACGAGGTGGTATCAAAAGGTTTTGAGAATAGTGCACTATAGATGCTTTCACAGCATATACTCCCTTAAAACCTGCCAGTAGAACTCACTATTGGCACCTGGGGACAAATTCCCGATGCACAATACTGTGAATGTCGAAGACGACGATGAGCATGCACATGGTCGAGGTGCGAACCCGCCTCGTCTTTTCCGGTCATGGGGATGATGGTCTTTTTCCACTGTGAAGAATTGATTTGTTTCAGGGTCATAGCAGTACACCCACGTTTCGTCACCGGTAACGATCCTCGTCATCTACGGCCCGTAGTATATGGAGCTCTTGGCAGACTATCACGCGGTGTTTCTTCTGCTCCCGGGTCAACAGCCTCAGCGGCAACATGCCGCATGTTCAAATCCCACGTGAGGATTGCATGGACTGTTTCATATGACACAATTGCTGCCATTGTGTCATATGACACATTGGCAGCACAATTGTTGTGGATTGTTCTTTGATGATCATCATGCCCAAGTTGCCATTGACGGTTGAGCTCTTTAAAGGTCTTCCTAAACTCGACATCTTCCAGTGATGTACTTACCACTCTTGAAGCGCGTGTGCCACTCAACACACCTCAAACGACTAATTTTAGCATTTGTCAGATTTGCCCAGTTTCACGCAGAAGTTCACGTTTGCACTTTGCTCTAACTTGCTGTACATGATGAAGTCATGCAGAAGTGGCACATGGTAACTAGTCTTGAAACCTTTTGATAACACTTTATAAAACTACAGTCAGATGGCAAATCAAGGTTATATATAATTGTCATATCTATATAATATATCACAGAAATACTTCCATGATTGCATGTAATTGCAAAAATGAATTTAATCCAATTAAAACAAGATGATTGATTTATTAAATGTGTATGTGTACATGCGTTAGTGAGAGCTAATAATGCATGCTTACTGTCTAAGCCACAGACAATCACAGTGTGTGTACGTGCAGTCTGTTTGTGTTGTACCTGTAGTTATCCGATGCAGAGGAAGAGTGATGTAGGTGAGATGGGAATAGAGCAGGAAGTAGTCCTCTGTTCTGTTTAGCTTCAGCCAGGAGCCCACGAGTGAGCGGCCAGTTCCCGAAAGAGAGCGTGAGCGAAGGTTTTTGGAATTACACAGGTCTACACACACACACACACACACACACACACACACACACACACACACACACACACACACACACACACACAAATAATGCTCGTTACACAACAATGTAACCACCATTACATTACATTACAGGTGTACCATTTTATTTATATATTAGTAGTCTATTTGATCTATAGCAGTTATATGACATTTTCAGATTATTATTAATAAAAAAAAAATATACAGAATTGATTATTATTTAGTCTCTTTGATCTCTTTTTCTCTGATAAAATGCTTCAAAAATGAATAGACACATAAATGTGTTTATTCTTCCTGCTTCTAGTTTATCATTAATGCAGTCCTCATCACAGCCCTATTTTTATGCACACGTCCTGAAACAACTCATAACGACAAGATGCTCATTCTCTCAATACTCCTGACGTGAAGCCTGCTTGAGTGTGTTTACAAGAAAAAGATCCTGCAAACCAGGATTGTCATTAGGCTTCACCTTCCTCATCCTCGTCCCTGAAGAACTCTTCGCTGTCGTTGGCGGAGTGGGATTTCTTCATCTCGGCTATGCGGTTTCTGGGAACTTTGCGGCGCAGAGAGGGAGAGAAGAAGGAGGGTCTGTTTTTCTCGGGGGTGGGGGGAGTGCTGAACGACGTCACCTATACAAGGAATAGGAAGTAAACGTACTATGAGAAGGATATAGGAAAGTACAAAACATTTTGAAAAACTATCCCTAAACAAATGCAATTGATGGATAATAAATGTAAATGTAAAAAGGTAGAAAATTACTTTTCAATTCCATAATGGTTATAAACAAGAAAATATTTCAATTGTGAAGGCACAATTTAGATATTAAGTATGATTTAAAAAAAAGCTGTTTAAAACATTAATACTGTGTGCGATTCTGTTGTATCTTCTGTTTCTATTCTGTTGTATTGTATTAAACTTGGCCAAGTTATATAACCAGAATCAGTCATGCAGAAGGAATTTAGAAATCACATTTTTGACTGCAGGGGTTGTTTAAATGAAAGAGGTCAAGTATTTGTGTTGCAGTAACCCTCTCGTGCAGCGGCGAGTCCTGGTCCTCCTCGGTGCCACAGGGTGACGTGTCTCCAGTCGGCACTCGACTCACAGCCATCTCGGCGTGCCCTTTCCCCTGAGGGCCCTTCATCCTCACAAACTCCATGTTGTTGTATTTGTAGAAGCCAAAGGACATGCGCTGGGCCATTTTAGCAGCCACACTCACCTTGTACATGCACAAAATAGTTCAAGATCAATTTTAAGCAAAGATTAGCTTTTATAGGAGAAAGAGTTTGTGAGTTCGTCCTACCCGGTTGTCGTAAACCTTTTTGAGGGCCTCGTAGCGGATGGAACCCTGAAAGATTACACCCTGGAAAGTGCTGCTCTTGTCACTGGCCACCAGCTCTACACACACCATCTCTCCTTCTCCAACAGTCATATCACTGAACACCTGTGTCAACGTATAGATGTTGATCTAAGTGATGTGTGCTCACCAGATTTCTGTAAGGCACAGTGAGTCACAGAATGTGATATTATATTATATTTATATTCTGATATTATAATATATATTATACAAATTATAGAGACAAAATATTGGGACACCTGACGTTCCCATTCGTGTGTGGTTACCACAGTTTGGGGAACACATGATTTTATAGGAGGACTCTGGATGCGTTTAGAATTAAACTTTTTCTTTACTTGAACTAAAAGTACCAAACCTGTTCCAACATGACAATGTTATAGAGATCTAACCTCAACCCTACTGAACACCTCTGGGATGAATTGGAATTGGAACGCTGATTCCAATACTCTTGTGACTGAATGAGCACAAATCACATACATATGTGTATGTACATACCGAATATGTATAATATACGAATATATTTATGTGTTTTATGATGCATTCTGTTTTATACTATTAAAGACAATATGAAATAGGGGTCTACTGTTGGTTCCACAATATGACATTTCCAATTGTTGTCTAATTCAAGCGAAATTAGATGATTTTACTAAAAATGCCAGTATGCCTGGAGACATGCTGCTACTAGGGGTCTATGTGATGTCTTGTCCACAACCCACTTTTTTTTTTAGTTATTCTCAGAGTTAAATTGCAACACTCCAGTTTTAAAGGTATTATGTTTATTTTTGTGTTTCTATACTTATTAGCATGTGTGACTGGTCCCTGAATTTAAATGGCATCAATCCAACCTTCACTAACTTGTACATTTATATAAACAGTCTGCTACAATTGCTTAAGACTGCAATTTGCATAAGCAGTTCTGCATTTAAGCATGTATCACTGAACAGAACACCTAAACAATAATAGAACTGCAATGAATGGATATTTGGTGCCACCCAGATGAGGACGGTTCAATTTTGAGTCTGGATCTTCTCAAGGTTTCTTCCTCATGCCATCTCAGGAAGGGTTTTTTTTGCCATAGTCACCAATGGCTCTCTCATTAAGAATAAACTTATAAGAGTTAACTTATAAGCACATATAACATAGCAATTCAGATTTTATAACCTATTTATATCTGTAAAGCTGTTCTGGAAAAATATCGATTGTTAAAGGAGCTATGCAAATAACCTGAATTGAAAAAAAAGGAAAAATAAAATCAGATTGCACTTAAATGCAATTTACTAAAATGATTCTAATAAATGGTGTTATTATACCATACAAATAAGGAGCCTAATATTGGTGAATAATGTTTGTAAAATAGGAGTAAAAAAAAATAAATAAAAAGCTTTAAAAACAGCACCTTGTCTCACTAACATCCTATTTTATAGGAAGATGAATTAACCAGTTTTTCAATCTTTTGCACTGCATAATTTAGTTTGTTCCTGGGCAGTAAGACATGAGTAATTATAAAGTCCTGTCAGAGATGATAAAGGTGGATTTAAGTACCACGTATCAATGGTCTGCCTCAAGAGCTTGGTTTCAATGGAGACCTGATCAATGTGCTGGTTACCTCCTCAAAGTTATCGATCATGAAGAAGATGTTGGGGTAGCTCATCTTCGACTCCTCACCCTTGCTGTCCATCGGGTGCTTGCTGGGAGACGCAAACACTTGCTGTGTAGTAAAGGGTGAGTTTCAGATAAACAGCAAGCACTGATGTGTATAACAGCACAGACTCATCATCAGGACATAATATAAGGGTGGAAACAAAGGTGTTTGGGTTTGGAACACGTCCCACTTCTATCACTCCATAATAAACATTTAACTATAGATGAATTGAAGTGCCAAATGTAAAAACTGAAGCAATTAATTCAATATGCACATATATGATAAATAATGAATAAAGCAGAACAGTGAAGGGATCTTGAAGGAAAAGATCATAAAATAAAGTGCCGTTACTGTAACAACCCCAGAGTTGATTCTTTTCCCATGGTCTCACGGTATCAAGAATAAAAAAAAATGTGTATATCAAAGCAAATTGCAACTGATAACATATTAAAACTTATAAATAAACAACTTAAAAGATGCATTTCACATTCTATAAAACAAGTTCCTGTTATTCCCTACATTACAGCAGCGACCATCAGTCATTCCCGGTCATTTTGATGTCCCCCCTAAGATTTTTTAATAGTGGAACAAACCCAAAAGTGAAGGCTCCTTCTAAAAACTTAAATAAACCAAAATCACCTCTAGTTTCCTCTTAGCATTTTAATAATTATACATATGGTTATAGTTATACATATATCTGCTTTAATCCCTATAAATGTTATTAACGAAGAAATTGTAATATGAATTAATTGAGCATTGCATTATTATAAACCTGCTATTGGAAATACAGACAGAACTACTGTCAGGAATGATGGAGAAAATCAACACCAATCTGACCAATCAGATTTAAGAATTCGACTGTGCTGTGGTATAAAATCAACTGATATATAACAAAAGCAATAAAAATGACAAATAAAAAATGTGAAAATAATTATTTAGTTGAGAATTAACTTATCATCTAATATACAGGCTACTGATTATATTTATTCGTGATGAATAAACATATGATTAAACTGCATTTTTGTTTACTGGTTTCCCGCTGCTCTTTGTATATTATAGATTGGTTAACCACATGGTTCTAATTCTCTGTTTGCAGATTGTTTGAATTTTTTTCTGCTGAATTCTTTAATTACTATCGATTTGTCTGCTGTGCCAGGAGGTTCAACCTCAATGCTGCTGGCAATGCAATGAGGCTAAACGTACAGCTTCTTATTACCCAGAACCTTGTTGGTTAGATTGTTTTCACACTGAGCAGGTAATTATCTGAAAACAAATTACAAAAAGGTCTCGGCTGCTCAGACAGGCATTGGATTGATTCAAAGTCCCTAAGTGTAGAACGGTTGAGGTCTGAGGCATTCAAAGCTGTTTAATTATTAATCCACCAATTCACTTATCACCAAACTGCATTTATTCACGCATACAAACTGTACAAATACGTAGGAGACGTAGAAGTATCTATAGTATGTGATGACTTACAGTGCTGCACAGATCTGCACATTACAGCAACGACATTTAAATTGTACATAACTGTGGCGTTTCTGTTTGCATTACCTGCGTCTTCTTTTTGTGGATGTGGATGTCTCCTGCATCTGTTCGTGTACACACAGCACATGTGACCATGTAGTCCAGCTGGCAGAGAAACATTGTGTGGCATTAACGCTGCTTCTCTATAATAAAGTCTTAGTGAAAGAGTTTTACAAGGATGGAACAAGAATTTTGATTCATCAACCTGCATAATTTTTCTATCCTTCCCTAATGTGAGTAAATAACACTCTGTATTTTTATCATGTATGTTCCTTTAATACATAAAACATATAAAGCGTGCCACACTGGAGTAGGTACAGTAATAGATAGCAACTGATTTGACATCTTGTCAGTTGTGTATTTTGGCAGATCACACTATTAGTAATCAGTCTTCACATAGCTGCAAGTTCTGACTGCAAATGTTGCATGTAAAGAAAAGTTGTAATTTAAACATATTATTTGTCTATGAGGCAACAAGAAAAAAATCGTATCGATTCATATCAAAAGTATTTCTACATATTAATATTACGTATGATGACAAAAAGGTTTGCACACTACCAACTATACAAGTGATGCATTTTGTTTTAAAAACTGTTGAACTCATAAACTACATATAGAATGTTTGCAGAAATGTCATTTTTTAAAATATAATATAAATATAAAAAAATGAAAATAAAATGATTAAGATAAAAATATCTACAATTATTAGTTTTATACAATTTAAAATATAAAACACAAAATGAATAGCACCATATCAGCTGCTTCCATTCAGTACATTAAATTCTTCAGAGCAGGCCAATGCTAATTGCTCAGATTACCTTCTGTAATATGAGGTTCAGGTAGACACTTTCCTCCCAGTCTATGTCAGGGTCCCCCAGTCCAGGCAGCTTTTTCGAGTCCCTTCTGTACACCTCAACTTCTACCTGAGAACCAGAATAAGATTTATATTCATTTAAATTCATAGAGTATACAGATGTGTTCATATTAAGATTCTGTTCCATATGTTATATGCTTTAAACCACTTTAGTGACTTCAACACCTCAATCACATGCTGGCTGATTGAATTTGCAGATGAGGACTACCAATAAATATTAAAATAATAATAAAAACGAATAAATCCAGCTGGTAATTAGTATGGTGTTCTGTGTATATGGGATACTCTGTATTCAGATCAGGCCTTTGTTCCCCTTGACTGAGAGGATGACGTCGATTCATTTGAGCATGTGGGCCCTAACGCAACACAGACAGGCCAAGTGCTCGAGCTGAAAGCAAAACAAAGTGTTATTTATGAGCTACAGATGCCATCATCTATTTTACCTGGCACTGCAAGCACAGCTCTACTGACTGGGTCTGAGCCATCTGTCTCATCCCTCACAGGACGAACCGTCCTTTTGTAGAGTTAATACAGTCTGTCAAGGAACAAAGGATGTGTTCGTTCTCCCTTTGATCCTGTGCACATACATATTGGGAGTCCTGTCTTTCTGGATTTTTAGCTATGCCGCTTCACAAAACACAGGAGGCATGCAAGTGAAGGGCATGACACATGCTGCGCTCTTGACAGTTGCCATGGTGATAAAAGAGAGGTGAACTGGGAAGCAGAGGGGCGGCCTGGGGCAACTTTAACCTTTACAGCTGGTTAGTGAGGACAGGGGCAGGCTGGAGGAGTAGGTGTATACATGTATGTATGGGGCAGAGGCACAATGTTCTTCAGTTTGGCTTAAATCATATCCGCAAATCTAAATCTAAATTCATAGCACCCAACCAACAAACTAATGATTTCACAAACTCCAAAGTTTCTTCATTCTACAGTCATCCTCAATGTACGTGTATTTATTTTTGTCTTTTTTTAGTTTTGGAACTAAAAAACTGCAGCAACGGAGTCAAAAATGTATTAATGTATTTTAATATTTAAGAATAATAATACTGATTAATTCATTAACTGGATAAATTCTCTGATCACCAAATGTGTTACTTTATTATGTCAGTCAATCCTAGAATATTAACCTTCTCAAACCTCTTACAAAAATGTCACAAATGGCATGTCTTACAAAAATGTTGTGGCATAATCTCCATTTCCTCTGAGAAAATGGAACGTCTGAATGGTACTCAAAAATAAAAACAAGCATATAAACTTCTATAATATAATATATCTATAATATATGCTGCTAACACTGTTGCTGACCTTCATAGCTTCTCCCCAAGGTGGTCTACAAAATACTCTAGCCCCAAGTAGATAAAACAAAATGAAATATAAATAGTAACAAATAGCAACATGGTAGGATTCAGACTGATTTTCTCCGCCCGAGAGACCCAAGCTCAGTTTGAGAAAATTGGACCAATGTGTGCTGATTGCTCAGAAAGGCTCTGAGTATCAATCCCACACTGTGATGATTGCCATGCCTTTAATAAGGAGCAATAAAAGTAGAGGTCCATGCTGAGAAGCTGGCATTTCAGACGAGCCCAGCCTTTAAAACTTCTTCTAATCCACACTCAGAATCCCTGTCGCAAAAAGCGTAGCTCTGTAGCATCCTGTCAAAAAAGTACATGGATACCTTACAGATTTGCACTTCCCCTAAAAAAAAAAAAAAAAGAGTTCATGTTTCATTAACTTTCATTATTTCCTTAGTAAGATGCATTCTGTAGTTTTGTCTCTATGCTCTGCTGCTGTAATCATTAAGATATTACGTATTCCAGAAAGTATAATATGCTCATGTTAAATATACTATGCTCATTAGGCTGCTATCTGGTGGCACAAGCTTTAGGTCAAGTTCCACTCAAGGTTTTTTCTTCATGAGATTTTCTTGTCCAGTGTAACATATTATACTGTATATCCTAACGCTCATTTGTCTAATCCGATAAGAACATTTTCTGCAACATAAAAACGTAAAATGCTTGATTAGCAAATGCACGCCCCTGCTTTTTCTACTTAAAACCCTGTTTTAATGGAAGACAGTGAAAAGGATCCTTTGAATTTAGCATTAAAAAGACAAAAAACAAACAGAGACACAGGAAGAACTTCATTAATGCACCTGTGTGCTCTGTTTAATTTAAATGCTAATTCAGGCACTGATACACAAAGGACAAAGAAAGGAGGAGAAAAAACGGGAAGAGACAGCGTTAGCATAGGTCGGAGAGGGACAATGCAATAGCATCTCTTGCCTCTATGTCATCTTTCAGGTAATTGAATTAATGTCTGCTCTTGAGGCAGCAGCAAAAAAAGCATGTAAAAAAAAAACTGTAGAAAGCTGTAGAATCAGGGTTGATGCTCAGATTTATTCTAGCGTTCCGACTAGACATAGAAATGGCATTAGTTGCTTGGTGATTGATCTGATAAGTGATATTAGTTGCAGAGAGTTTTTTTTATGTATGCAATAAAGAGGAATAGTCCAAGTTGTAAGATGTAGTGTAATTTAGAGAAGTGACTTTAAATTTGGATAAATTTTGAATAAATCAAATGAAGGCCTGGACTAAATACAGAGTATCACATAATACACAGAAAAACAGACTTATTGCCAGCTGGATTTCTTTGACCAAAGCATTTTACAAAACAGCGCTGTTTGTGCTTGGTAGGTAATTAATTAATTCTTAACTAGATTTAGAACTAATGGGTTATTTTAGAGTAAATATGCATAGGCTAGACCGAACTAAAAAGTTCATCTGTACTGTTAAACAGTTTTATAAATGCTGAATGACTTCATAATTGCATGTGTATGTTCATTAAAGCCCATCCCCCATACTGTAAATGAACATGGCATTACATAGCTGATTTGCCTTTTGGTATACAAAACTCTATAAATGGCAACACTCACGACACTGAAATAAAAATAAAAAGTTACTTTGGAATTCATGGCTAAACAAATAATAATAATTATAATTATATATATATATATATATATATATATATATATATATATATATGCTAATAATTGAGGAGGGTGCTTATAATAATAATTATATATATATATATATATATATATATATATATATATATATATATATATATATATATATATATATATATATATATATACAGTTGTGTTCAAAATTATTCAACCCCACTGAAATTGATTGTTTTGGTCGGTTTGACATTGATTATGATCATTCAGTCATCCTGCTTACAATTAAATCAAAGAGGCACGTGTAGGTCAGACAAATATAACATAACATTTATAATGAAATAACCACAAATGTCTTTTCTGAGCTCACATCATTATCAGTTTTATTCAACCCCCAAGTGACATTCAATCTTAGTACTTAGTACAACATCCTTTTACAGTTATAACAGCTTTTAAACGTGAAGCATAGCTTGACACAAGTGTCTTGCAGCGATCTACGGGTATCTTCGCCCATTCATCATGGGCAAAAGCCTCCAGTTCAGTCACATTCTTAGGCTTGCGCACTGCAACTGCTTTCTTTAAGTCCCACCAGAGGTTCTCAATCGGATTTAAGTCTGGTGACTGCGATGGCCACTTCAAAATGTTCCAGCCTTTAATCTGCAACCATGCTCTAGTGGACTTGGAGGTATGCTTGGGATCATTGTCCTGTTGAAAGGTCCAACGTCTTCCAAGCCTCAGGTTTGTGACGGACTGCATCACATTGTCATCCAATATCTCCTGGTACTGAAGAGAATTCATGGTACCTTGCACACGCTGAAGCTTCCCAGTACCTGCAGAAGCAAAACAGCCCCAAAGCATGATTGACCCCCCGCCATGCTTCACAGTAGGCAAGGTGTTCTTTTCTTCATAGGCCTTGTTCTTCCTCCTCCAAACATAGCGTTGATCCATGGGCCCAAACAGTTCTAATTTTGTTTCATCAGTCCACAGAACACTATCCCAAAACTTCTGTGGTTTGTCCACATGACTTTTGGCATACTGCAGTCGACTCTTCTTATTCTTTGGGGACAGCAAGGGGGTGCGCCTGGGAGTTCTGGCATGGAGGCCTTCATTACGCAGGGTGCGCCGTATTGTCTGAGCAGAAACTTCAGTACCCACATCTGACAAATCTTTTCTCAGTTCCTCAGCAGTCACACGGGGACTTTTCTCCACTCTACGCTTCAGGTAGTGCACAGCAGTCGAAGTCAGCATCTTCTTTCTGCCACGACCAGGTAGCTTTCAACAGTGCCCTTTGCCTTGAATTTGCGAATGATGCTTCCTGTGGTGTCTCTTGGTATGTTTAACATCTTTGCAATCTTCTTATAGCCATTGCCCTTCCTGTGAAGAGTAATCACCTGTTCTCTTGTCTTCCTGGACCATTCTCTTGACCTCACCATGTTTGTAACCACACCAGTAAATGTCTAGAAGGAGCTGAGTATCACAGTCATTTTAAAGCTGCCTAATTGGTGCTTATTAGGCTTTATTGCTGCTCCTGATATCCACAGGTGTTTTCAATACCTGATTGAAAACACTTCATTGAACCTCTGTTCTTCAGAGTGGTAGTCTTTAAGGGGTTGAATAATTATGTCAATGAAGAATTCACAAAAGAAACATTTACTACTGTATTACAAAACTAATTGATGTCATTTTAGTTGCATATGGTTCTTTAAGAAGTCCTTGTAGGATTTCATTCTGAATACAATTACAAATGTACACTAAATTCCCTAAAACCATTTACAGCATTGGGGGTTGAATAATTTTAAACACAACTGTATATATATATATATATATATATATATATATATATATATATATATATATACACACACACACAGTACAGACCAAAAGTTTGGACACACCTTCTCATTCAAAGAGTTTTCTTTATTTTCATGACTATGAAAATTGTAGAGTCACAATATATATATAAATTATATACACACACACACACACACACACACACACAGACACACACACACACATTTTTTTAGAAGCTGACTACCAATTAAAACGCCAATCTTTGGAGCAAAATTACTGAAAAGATGAAAGTGAATTAAGTGAAGTCAAACGGTCTCAGATGAAACTAAGGACAAAAATGTATGTTAACTATTCTTAATCTAACTTGTGAGCAAAGATTAGCCCCTGTTTGGTTGGAATGATAGGGATGTGAATGTATCTCAGTGCTTGAATGCTCACTTCTACTGCTCCACATTTGTGTATATACTTTTGTGTTCACAGAATTTGTGTGTCTTTTTTTGGTTCCCCAATCTTTTAAATCAAGATGGTTCAAAAAAACAAAATGTTAACAGGTGACTGTGTTTGTCTAACCTTGTGACCAGATAACATAGCATGTATCAGGGTAGGGGGTGCAGATAAGGGCAAGTCAGGGGGGACAGGTTGCTAGGTGTAAAGTTTTTACTGCCACTGGGGCATTACCACGTTAACTACACTGTCATAATTTGAACAAATCATGGATTTCCCAATATTTCATATCTAACTTTGCAAAATTACATAGTGATAAGAGGTCTCAGGGACAGTGGAAAAAAATTAAACGGAATGAAATCCATTATAAGGTGAAAATAATTTGAGAAAATATCCTTGGAACAGTATTTTCAGTTCTGCTGTAGTAGGCTATTTATAATGTATTTAGTCTGAACAATCTGAATTTGAAATCAAAGTGTAGTTACGGTGGAAAAACACAAGTTACACAATAATAACATGTAAATATTGACTGAGCATAGGTCATGTAACTATATATAGCTCTGAAAATACACCGGCTGAATGACTGAACGATTTTTTACTTTACCGAAGTTGGTTTGAGATCATATTACAATAATGGTAGGTTTTTTTAATTATGCTCTAAATAATGAACTGTATGAGTTTTTCAAAATTAAGTAAAATTCAGCTTTTTGGTCATGTGTAGTTTAACTGATTGAACTGAAGAAGGCTAGTGCTAGTGCTATGGCAGATTTGAGAAAATCAAATACAACAGTTTTGTCATTTCAATTTTATCATTTTTAATTATATTTTTGTAATTTGTATGTTTAACTAGATCCTATTAGTAATTTTATGGATTAGTACGGGGGTTCAGTCTAAAAGTCTGATGTTCCAGCCTCTAGACTGTGCAGACATTTATAACGACAGCTCTAGGACAAGTGGAGTTTACATGATCTACCCTGCCGGACCAAACTCTGGTCGCTATGCGTACTGCGACATGTACACTGATGGAGGAAAATGGATAGTAAGTGACTTTGCCTTACTGATATAACATTGGCTTGCCATTTCTCAGTAGAATCTGTACCAATAGAAATAAAATAAGAAGGAATAAAAAAATATATACTGTATATGCAATAAATATTTAAAAACATGACTAGTAATTCAAGATTATTATACTTTTAGTCTCCAGATTGGACAGAGGCAATGTAAGACATCTGGCAGGGAGGAATCAGAGTCTGACTGTTAAAGAAAATAGTGCAGGACATTCGACTACTAGAGGGACAAAATATTACAACCTAATAATACCATGAATATAAAAACAGTTTAGCAGAGATGATGTTAAAAAAAAGTACCAAAAAGTTAGGATAGAAAATTTAAAGCATAAATTATAACTAAAATAACTACTATTTTAAATTCATATCTTGAGAATCACTTGTATAACCCTATATTCACACAAGCAAGCACGAAAACAGGCAAATAGATATTTAAAAAAATGTATTCAAATTGGGTATAAATGGAAAATCCAGATGGCTGACTTAAATGGCAACTTGGATCAATCCCATGATGTATGCATGTGGTCCAGTGTTCCCTCAAACATGTTCTAAGTCTTCCTACATACAATTAGTTCAAACCAATGATTCAAACCTGGTAGTATTTTTTATTCTATTAAATTCTATTCTATTCTATCACGTTGCGTTCTAAACATTTGTTACCAGCACTGAATATTTCAGATGTTTACTCCACCAGGTGTTTCAGAGAAGAATGGATGGTACTGTGAACTTCTACAGAGGATGGGATCAGTATAAGCACGGCTTTGGGCACGCAGGTGGAGAATACTGGCTGGGTAAGGTGCTGCATGACCATGAAAATCTCCTCTGCAGTCTGCATTACACATCTTGACTCCTTGACCTTTGAACAAAATAGTTTGTCCATTTACAAAGGTGTCTTTTCTTTCTTTCTTCGATTTTAGGACTTGAGACAATTCATCTACTTACCCTAAAGAAGAACTATGAGCTGCATGTAGATCTAGAGGACTTTCAAGGAAATAAGGTCTATGCAAAATACAAATCATTTGGCATTTCTCCAATGGCTATAAATGCAGAACTGGATGGCTACAAGCTGCACGTGTCTGAATTTGAAGACGGCGGTGCAGGTAAGTCGTGAGCCGATAAGTTACCTGTTAACAGATGTTATTTAACGAATATCGACAGTTATAATATGCTTGCACTGCATCATTCTTGTTCTTTGTAGGGGATTCCTTGTCCTACCACAGTGGATCAAAATTCTCAACCTTTGACAAAGATCAAGATTCATATGAAGGAAACTGTGCGGTCAGCTATGCAGGAGCATACTGGTACAACTCCTGCTACAACTCCAACCTTAATGGACTATATACGTGGGGAGAAGAAGCGCAAATCGGATGCAACTGGAGGTCTTGGAAAGGCTTTAAATCGATCAAAAGCATCTCAATGATGATGAGACCAGTGAATCTAGAATGACCTTTAAAAGGCCGTTTTTTGGTTCTTTGCCAAACTTAAACTTATATTAGTTATCTACGTATTTTGTGGTTTACATATTGGCTATGAAAAGCAAATAAGAATGTACATGCACTGAGTATGCTAGGCTTATTCTTTATGATGCTAACTAGCTGATTTAAAATGAAGTACATTAGCTGCCTAATTACCTTGAGTAGAGCAGAGCTGTTTAGGAGAAAGATTTTGTTTTAAATGCGCTTCTGTACAGCTGTAAATAAAGTTGTGTTTCACTGTTTTCATTGTGTAAGAGTTCATTATCAAGACCAACAACCTGGTTAAAAGCTGTATTTTTATTCTACAATAGCTTCTAGTAATGAACTCTGAGGTTTTTTGTTATGTATTGTAGTAGAAATTTGATATTTCTATTTAATTCATTATAAAATGAAAATGAAGTAAAATAAATCTTGATTACTGTCATTGTAGGTCGTCTGTTCAGTGTGCCATCATATGCCGATGTTGTTGGATGTGATCATAACATTCCATACACTGGATAGCAGGAATAATTACAGCTGATTTTTTTTTTCCTAGTTTACCACAATATGGAAAAAAATCCCACTTAATGCTTCCTTAAAAAACTCCCTAAATGCACCCGAGAACTCATATAATGCACATCACTTTGCAAATCTTTCAGTGTCAGTAGAGGGCAGTGTGAAGCTTCTTCTCACCTTTTTCCCTTCGGTGTTGTCGGCGCTGACGTAAGCGAGCTTGCGTCGCACGTAGAACAGCATATCGTCCTGACGCGGTGACAACTTCTCCATGAAGTATGTGGAGAACATCCATGTCCAGAACACAATTCGGTCATCTTTAAAACAGCCTGGAAAGCAAGAGATAACATGAGAGGTCAATGAAGAAGCAATAGTGTTATTGACATTTCATTTCTTATGTGCCTCAATTGGCCCATTGCTGCTGATACCGACATCAGATCAACTAAGCATCATCCTATCACAGCTTAACATGTATGCACAATTAAAATCAGTGTCATAAATCACGCGATAACGTTATGATTCTACATAGTTATTCTAAAACTTTGGCCTTGAACTTGAACCCCAGGGAAAGTAAGACAGACAGTAAAGTTCAGGTGTAGATGTATTTTGTAGCCGAACATAATTGTCTTCCTGCTAAGCACCTAATGCTAACACATAGTGACCATGTGTGACTGTTTTAAGTGAGGCAGTGTATCACAAGAAGCACTATATATTTGTGGTTTTATAGCACTGAGGCTCAACGGATTAATAAATAATAATCAGTAGATAAACCCAATAACCGAAAGACTACATACAAAACAAATTTTCACTAGCGATGTAGCTATCGATTATTTTAGTAATCGTGTATTTTATTGATTATTCTATCAATTATTCCAAAAATGGGATAAGAAGAACTTTTTCTTTATTGATGAACAATTCTAAATATACAAGAAATAATAAGACAGATCTTTTAAAATGAACAAGTCATTTGTTTCCAATTTAGAGTAATTGCTGAAATTGCATACAGGAATATTTGTGAAAACTAAACCCATTTATTGCATTTAATTGCTATATTTTATCAAAAAGCAAATACAAATGTGTAAATAAAAAAAATCTGAAACAAAAATTAATTTCAGATTAAAAAAATTAAATATACGGTATTTCCTTTATCTAAACTTTGAAAATTTTCTGTCGTTTTCTCTTTGGCCTGAATTCTAATGAAAGCCTGTTTCTGCACATTAAAACAAGTTTGCCTAATTCCGACATTTTTTCTCGTAAATATCCAACATTTCTGGTGCATCCATTGGTAACCATGTTGTTGGCCTGAAGTTTGAAGCTGTTGGTGTATGAACGAGGCTCATCTGCTTCATCTGTCTTGTTCAATCTCCTCCAGAGCTGATTGTTAGACAGAGTTCTCTCCAGGGATCAGAGGCTTAGTTTAATACCATGCGAATCTATTGATTGTAGCCAATTTCACTTTCAATGTGTAAAGCTTTCTGGTACTACAGGCGGGTGAAGCTGCCCGAGTGGCAAAAATTAAAGTCGGAATTACTCGGATTTGTGCAAAAAATGAATTAGGCAAACTTTTTTTATGTGGAAAAACGAGATTTCATATGAATATTTTTCTCGCCCCTCGCTGTTTTTTGTCCCTGTTTCTCCATATTTTTATTCTGCAGAGTCTTCTGTGTCACCTGTCCAGTGCGCCCCAGAGTTTAATGGATGGTGTGTCAGTAATAATAGTGGGGAAACACAATGCTGTGTGTAGTTAAATTGACTAAACGAAGCATCAATTCAAATAATCTGCCTCAATGTTTCACTCAGGATTGTGACCCAAACCTGTTCCAGCATGACATGCTTTTGAGTGCAAAGCCAGCTCCATGAAGATATGGTTTGCATGGTTTGGATTGGAGGATCTTGAGTGGTCTGCTATAGCGCTCTGACCTCAACCCTACTGAAAACTTTAGTAATGAAATAAAACACTGACTGAACCTCAGGGCTTCTCACCCTACATCGCTATCTGACTACTAACACCTTTGTGGATAAATTAGCACAAATCTTTACAAAGACAACTCCATGATCTAGTGGAACATCTTCCCAGCAGAATGGAGGTTATTATAACAACAAATGGGCACTCAATGTGGAATATGATGTTCAAAAAGCATGTACCAATATAGTCCATTTGTGACCATAGATTTACTTCTTGTCAATATACTGTACATGGAATGTTTAATCAAAAGGGTTTTTTTACTCAAGTTTGTACTTATGCATTATAAGAATGCATTAAAGTAATCAGTTAATTAATTTACTGTAATTTCCGGACTATAAAGCGCACCCATATATAAGCCGCCCACTGAATTTTACAAATATTTTTATTTTGAACATAAATAAGCCGTACCTGTCTATAAGCCGCAGTCTACACTAATGTACTTTACACAGGCTTTAACGAAAGACATATTACACACGGTGTAACGGGTGAAATATGTTGCGCTTCATTTAGAAGCATAGCGGTATTTTGGGAATAGCCTGGCACAGCATTTTTCCGGTATTACTGCGTGTGTTCAAGACGAGGATTATGTCCTTATTATTTTCTGATGCTCATTTCTAAGTTTCTTTGACTAACCCGTAACGCTGTTGCCAAGAAAAATAAAAGAGCATGAGTTTTGGAAACCTGTCTGTGCTTATATGATTTCTGTTGTAACTGGAGTTAGCGAGCTCTCCCTTCACCCAGACTCAATGCGTTACAACGGCTTGTATCTAAACAGTAGCCTACCAAGAAAGTCATTGTTCACTGTCTTCCTCCTTCCTTTCAAAACCATTTCTCTCGAGAGTTTATCTTTTGGCATCGTCGTGCGTTTAAAAAAAACATTTTTTCTCCCAAATGCCGTGCAGCTCAGAACACAGGAGAGGTGTGTTTTTTTGTTTCCGTTCAATAATTTGATTGGTCTAATGTTACGTCGCTCAGTTTTTTGGCTTGAAGTTTGTGAAACCGGGAAAAACCCAGGATAAATTCATAAATTATCCGCTTCGTTGTTTAAGCCGTGGGCTTCAAAACGTAGGAAAAAAGTAGCGGCTTATAGTCCAAAAATACAGTAATTAAACTCAAGTTGAAAAAATAAACCTGTGTCTGAGTAAGTCAGCACAATATACAAACATGTTCATGGAATGTTGTTTTTGAAGATATTTTTTATGTAAAGTCGTTATACCCTAAATTAGCGGTCCCTAACCTTTTTTGCGCCACGGACCGGTTTAATGCCAGACAATATTTTCCTGGACCGGCCATTAAGGTGTGGCAGATAAATAAAACAAAATAAAATTATATGGCTGGCATAAAAACTTTTTTTTTTCTGCTGTTTTTTTTGTTCATTTTGCTAGCTTGGGGGTTTAAATTCAGTGGTAATGTATTATGTGTTAGCGGCCGGAGCCCCTTTAAGAAGGTAGTGGATGGAGGTAAGACATGTGACCGAGGCATCATGACTTGCATCAAGAGTGAGTCATAGACAGATGTGGCGGAGAGAATCCGGTCATTTTACAAAATAAATCATCGTTCAGAATCGGATAATAAATAAAACAGAAATAATGTAAGTTATGTATTCTTTCTGTGCGGCCCGGTACCAATTGACCCAGAGACCGGTGCCGGTCCGCAGCCCGGGGGTTGGGAACCACTGCCCTAAATCATGAGATTGTCGATGTCCATGAAATAATGGCTCTAACAAGAACTGAGTTGTTTTTGCCAAGGAAGAAAAATAAAACAAAGAAGGTCCATGTGTTAGAATTGTATAAGAAGAATGAACCTCAAGACTTATTATTATTTTATGAGAATAGACAAAAGATGGATGCAGTGAGAGATCTCAGAGATTTCCTGAAAAATCTTGCTGAAAAAAACAAAACAAAAAAACAGGAAGCAAAAAAAAAAAAAAAAAGAAAGGAAGAAACGGCATGAGGAAATGAAATCCTACTTAATGGGAATTTAACCAAAAAACTCAGTTCCTAGTATCAGTGCGATTGCAATAGCAGGCTACTGCTTTGTTTTGCAGAAACAAGTTTGATTTATATTAAATATAAGATTTAAATAAACACACAGTATTACATTATTTTATATTTTAACATTTACATAAGAGTCAGAATATGACTATTTTATTATAAGAAAATTGGACATTGACACCATTTAATCTGATACCTGTAAAGATAATAAGAGAAA